>NC_066581.1:52574698-52634698 GCF_024323335.1 Lathyrus oleraceus | reverse complement strand
TGTAGTAAGCCAAAATTTTTTATCCATAGATTTCCCATAAATTGCAATTTATGCAATTACCCCTATTTTGCAATATAAATAAACAATATTATATGATGGGATTCAGTGATGCAAAATATATAAATTTATCAAACACATAAGTTATTAAAATAATGCGCATTACTTCAAATCTTTCAGCACAACAGAAACAACAACTTTCTTCCCCGGAGTGTTGGATTGAATATGGTTTATCTCACTAACAGCACCAATAATATCTACATTAAAGTAAGGTTCATTATTGAATGTGTTTGCAAATATATAAGTTATATAAGTTATAATAGAATCAGTCTAAAACTGAATATGCAAAGTTGGTCCCTAACAAAGAAAATTTGGAAACTTCCGCAGTAAGTATCTTCATTTGTTAACATAATAATTTTCTATGATAAATATTGTATTATTATAATTCATTTTATATCTGACAATTAATTTTTTATATTGCAAGCAAACATTATCTGCATCAGGTGAAAATGATCCAGAATCAATCATTCTAATGACTCCGGCTAAGGATGTTGTAATTGCTGACAAGGGTGAAGAAGTTGATTTTGAAGCGTCTGGCGCTATGCAATTATCAGGCACCAAACCATCCAAGAAATTAAAGATAGAACCATCTTCTTAATTAGAATTTTCGGAAATTTGATATTGAAATATATTTTATGAACTTTTTAGCACCAGAATGAGTTTAAGTATGAAGTTGTTAAGAACATGATATGTTTTGGTTGTAGGATGTGTTCTTACTTTTTTGAAGTGTTTATTTTGTGGGATTACAATTGACATTTATATTTCATGTATGGTTTAAAGGATGATAATGAGTATTTAATTCATGTGTGTGAAATTATTCAAAATCCTATGTTGTTATGTTGAACATTGTGTTTTGTGTGTTCTTTCAACTACAAAATTTATATGAGTATCATATCTTCAAATGTTAATAAGTATTTTAGATTGATAACAAAATACGTTGTCATCTTATGAAATATGTGTATACGACTAAATTATAAATAGATTATTGCATGTCATGTTTGGTTTCAGCATGCCTAATGGTGTTAGAAATTAAAAAAACAATTACATAAAGATTTATTATGAAATCCTTCAAAACTAATTATAGAAAACACATAGAAACACATTTTTTTACAATTTTTTTCAAAGTCTAATACATATGTTAAAATTGCAGGTAGTTCAGAAATGTCGGAGCAATGTTTGAATCTTGCATTCAACTGAATTAAGGATTTATAAAAAAAACAAGGTATAATTATCATATACAGTGAATTGTCTTTTGATTGGTAATGGAAAATCTACATTGTTTGTTTGAAATGATTAAGTTAAGCATGCAACTATACTTTTTACCAATCTCACGTCATCATATATAGTATTATAACTCAACATATTTAAATTATTTATTTGCCAAAATATAGTTGGGGGTTGAAATGAATAATTATGTCCACTGCCTCCTTTCTATTGGCTAGGTCAGTGGAGTATTAAAATAATTCAGTCGTAAGATAATTAATGTTATGCATGATTTGTAATAAATCAATAAGAATATCAATTCTTTATACATTTAGTTGTACAAGAAAATGATTGTAAATAATTAAAGTGGGCTAAGAAAATGGGCCCCACTAAATCCCACTATATATTATATAAAATATAATTAAAAAATTGATTCAAATATATCAAAATACATTAAAAGAGAGTTTTTCATTGGGTAAGGTGATGTATGATATGAGTAATTTCCAATGGGTGAATTATTTTATGGATTTGGGATAAAAAGAGAATTTTGAAATCTTGAATTATGGTGTGGATTTGGAATAAGAGGTGGATTTCCAAAATATGGGGTGTTTTGTTGATTTGGGATACAAAGAGGACTTCCATCATTTTGCATAAAATTGAAGCATGTGTTATGTTGATTGAGGTTCATTTTCAAATGAAATATGTACACACAAAAATTAAAGTTAAATAAAATAAATTGGTCAAATTTAGACTAGATGTGAGTGAAAAATGTGATAAAATAAATTACCTATTTATACAACTAAAAAATATTACCGTTATTTTATTGTTGTTGCAATCTTATCATTCCAAAATGAAATCAATATCCTGAAATCAAATTAGTTATTATTGTAGTTTTTTAAGGTTGCGGGCAGGTTTTGAATCATCACTTCCTAAAAGGTTGCGGGCAGGTTTTGTATAAACCCAGGTTTTGTTGCTGGACTTATTTCTCACAATTTTAACTAAAATTGTGAACTTTTTGTTTCAATATCTTTTGTTGCATTAAACCTTACTGTATCAATTGCAATTAATTTCAACATTTGGTAGTAATCATTACTATATTTTAAAACAAATGAGGTTCTGGTATTTCTTTTACATGGTTTATGTATTTTGGTTAAATAATCATTTATTATGAAGGTTAATATTTGCGCTTTTATACCTCAAATTAGTAACAGATTGGAAAATTCCATCCATTACTAAATAAATATATTTTTATTTCTTATGTCCAAAATCTCAATGATAAATGGAATGTTTATTCATAACATTAACAATGGAATGTTTCTTATATATCAATATATCAATAAATTGTAAAAATATTTTTGTATTATATTTTTTGATTATTTCCTTAATATAGTATACAAACAAATTAAGCAAATTATATTACTATAAATTAATAATGTTTTACTTTATTATGCCCCAAACTGGAAAAAGTTATTTGTGGAAATTTTTTGAACCCATTTATTGATCATTTAAAAAAACTCTTATGCAATAAATTTGTGTACGTTAATCCAACTATATATATATATATATATATATATATATAAACAAAAAAATATATTATATTTTAATTTTTTTAAAATAAATTATTGCACTTCCGCGACCCGTGCGAACGCACGGGTCCTTTACTAGTTTTTATTGAAAAATACAAACTTTTTTGTCGTCAGTCACCGATAAACTCAACTGTCAATTTCTCATTATTGCACACATTAATTTTTTTGTTTTTATTGAAAAATACAAACTATTTTTGTCGTGAGTCAATTCACTTTTAATGCACACCAACTTTCTAATCTCTTTTGGAAAGCGTTAATTTTTTTTTATCAGAGATCACCTCTCGATAAACTCAATTGTCAATTTCTCATTATTGCACACACATTAATTTTTTTATTTTTATTGAAAAATACAAACTTTTTTTTCGTGAGTCAATTCACTTTTAATGCACACCAACTTTCTAATCTTTTTGGAAAGCGTTAATTTTTTTTTATCAGAGATCACCTCTCGATAAACTCAACTGTCAATTTCTCATTATTGCACACATTAATTTTTTTGTTTTTATTGAAAAATACAAACTATTTTTGTCGTGAGTCAATTCACTTTTAATGCACACCAACTTTCTAATCTCTTTTGGAAAGCGTTAATTTTTTTTATCCGAGATCACCTCTCGATAAACTCAACTACCAATTTCTCATTATTGCACACACATAAATTTTTTGTTTTTATTGAAAAATACAAACTTTTTTGTCGTGAGTCAATTCACTTTTAGTGCACACCAACTTTCTAATCTCTTTTGGAAAGCGTTAATTCTTTTTATCAGAGATCACCTCTCGATAAACTCAATTGTCAATTTCTCATTATTGCACACACATTAAATTTTTTGTTTTTATTGAAAAATACAAACTTTTTTTTCGTGAGTCAATTCACTTTTAATGCATACCAACTTTCTAATCTTTTTGGAAAGCGTTAAATTTTTTTTATCAGAGATCACCTCTTGATAAACTCAACTGTCAATTTCTCATTATTGCTTTTTTGTTTTTATTGAAAAATACAAACTTTTTTGTCGTGAGTCAATTCACTTTTAATGCACACCAACTTTCTAATCTCTTTTGGAAAGCGTTAATTTTTTTTTATCGGAGATCACCTATGGATAAACTCAACTGTCAATTTCTCATTATTGCACACACATTAATTTTCTGTTTTTATTGAAAAATATAAACTTTTTTGTCGTGAGTCAATTCACTTTTAATGCACACCAACTTTGTAATCTCTTTTGGAAAGGGTTAAAGTTTTTTTTATCAGAGATCACCTCTCGATAAACTCAACTGTCAATTTCTCATTATTGCACACACATTAATTTTTTGTTTTTATTAAAAAATACAAACTTTTTTGTCGTGAGTCAACTCTCACTACCCTTATGGTCAATTTTGTTGAGTATTTGCCCACAGTGCCCCTTTCTTGAAAATTTATTCCCACAATGCCCTATTCTGAAAAATAATTCCCAAAATGCCTCACTTTTCTTTTGGGTCTCGCCCATTCATTGGACGAGAGGATGAAACATTTAAAACGTTGGCTAGGCTCGGCCATTGGTTGGCCGAGCTAGTGAATGATGTTTTTTTTTATTATTTTAGAAACTATTATATAATTAAATAACTTTATTAAAATTATTATTAAATATTTTTCTAATTAATTCTATATTTAAATAAAATTGATTTTTTTAAATAATAATAATAATATTTTTATAAAATACTAATAATAAAATGTTAATAATAATAGTTTTTTATAATAATAATAGTTTTCTAATATTGTTTTTTTAAATATTAATAATAAAAATGTTTTTTTTAATATTAGTAATAAAAATGATTTTTTAAATTATTAATAAAAATGAATTTGTTTTTTAAATATTAATAATAAAAATGATATGTTATCCTCCAAAATATCAATAATTTTTTGGAATGATATGTTTCCCTCCAAAAAATTTCGAATGATATGTTTCCCTCCAAAATTTCAATGACCGAGCAATTGGTTTGTGTTTGTACTGTCTCGGCCAATGATTGGTCGAGTATTCAAGTATTAATTTTCTATAAATAGCAGGAGTTTGTAGAAAATTAACTCAGAGCATAAAATCCTTTAGTTTGGTAAAAATGTCTGTTTGGGGTCTTGTATTTTATGGACATGGTGAAAAAATCAGTGTTGGCCTCGATCCGCAATGGAATTTCATAACATTTATTTCAGCCATCCACACTGGCTTCCGACAGTTGGGCGGACGTCGTATGAAGGTGAGGAAAGTAGAGTATCGTTGTCCATACATAACGTTGACTGATGCAAGCCCCGATGGTACGTACATGTATTACATGGATCGTATAGAAAATGATGAAGATGTTCAGTGTATGTTTTCGGCACATAGTGGTGAAGTCAATAGAGGCGTTGAAGGTCCACTTGTGTTGGTTGTTGTTGTTGATTAGTTTTTTAATTACCACTTGTGTTGGTTGTTGTTGTTGTTAACATGGTTGTTGTTGTGGTCGTACTTTGTAACCAGAAGCCTTTGATTATCAAATGTATTTCATATTTGTTTGTTTCCAAAAGACATTAAAAATACACAACGGTTTATATATAGTACGTGCATAGTAGTTAATAGTTAAAAAAACAACATAATCATCTGGACGGATAATTAAAATAACAACATTATCATCTGGATGGTCGATGGGACGGTCCTGCAACATTAGGACATTTCCTACGCATGTGTCCTATTTCACGACAAATTCCACACCTTCTATTTTCCTTCTCAACGTCGTCCATCTCGGTTCTAAACCTGGTGCTGTTTGGGCACCCTTTCTTCCTCCTTCTCATAGAGTCGTCGTGGCAAAGAGTAAATCCTTTATATTGTGGCAAACTCTCCTCATGAGGAAGTCATAAGAAACTCTTCTTATAGACCTTGAACACGCTAAGAATTTTGAAGACGTCTGGAATGTGAATGGAGTAGTCTTGGCGTATGCTCAAACATGTTGCGATTACATGGGAGCAAGGTAAGTGAAATGCCTGAAATTTCCCACAATCATAGTGTTGTTTCCTCATATCAACGCTGAATGTTCCGGTTGGTCGACCGTTGTAACACCCTTCTAAAATACCCCAATAATTTTATTAAATCTCAAAATACAACATCAGAGTAATTATGCAGTTAAGGGTGTCACATAATCACTTCACACCATGTTCCAATATAACAGTCATGCTCTTTATTTAATCAAATAAACATTTGCATAAATCGCAGCGGATATAAATCAAATCAATCAAAACATGTAACACATTACATGTAAAATGGTTCACAACCAACAGTAAAACATTTAAAACATCCCTTCCCGATGTTACATCTATCAGAGCATGACCCACTAAGGAACTACTCTAGACTCCAAGTACTAGCTCCTACTCAATCACTGCTCGTTACCTGAAAACATAGTTGTAAGGGTGAGTTCCTCAACCAATATAATAAGCATTATAAAACATCATGTCATGTTAAGTAATTTAACACATTAATCACCCTAATCACATAACACATTCAGTACGGTACATCAACTCAAACATCATATTCAATACCGATGCAAATCATACTCATACTCAATATCAACACAAACACACGTATAATATTGGAATACATCCATTCATATTATACGCCATACACATTTTATGCAATGAGACTCCATGCATGCGGTACCGACTATTCGTGAACATATAGTTCAACTTCACCGACCAATCCAGGTACGGCTACCAAGCTCACTAGTCCCACTCATTTGAGACCTAGTGACTCACATCACTAATCCCTCACTATGGGAATTAGCTACCACCCCAAGGGCCATGCTATGCACGCTAAATCACCTAGCATGCAACATCAACAACAGTCCAAAATGACTAACATCACTAATTCCTCACTATGGAAATTAGCTACCACCATAAAGGCCACAATATGCACGCTAATCACCTAGCAATGCAACATCAACAACAATTCAAGAATAGACATATGCTCACACTCTAAGCCATAAACAGTCTATTCACAATGCATACATACTGATACATTCACAACATTATGCATACCATTACACATTATCAACACATTTTATCACAAAAGCATATTACATCATGCCAAACAACAATCACAGTATTAGCACACTCTACTAATACCTATACTACTCAAAACAACGGGAAATGATCCCTACTACATCATACATCAGCTAAGTTACATCACTCAGCCTAAACAACCAAAAACTGCACAACAACAGCTCAGAAAAACCACAAGTCTGCCCATACGCGTATTGCCTATGCCCATACGCGTATGGCGCATTTCCTCGCCCAACCCATACGCGTATCATCTGCCTCATACGCGTATGCTACGCGTACCACTCTCCCATACGCGTACCAACAGAGACAAATCTACGTTCAAAATATCATTTTCCTCACCCATACGCGTAAGGCCTCATCCATACGCGTACCAGCCATCTCATACGCGTATTGCCTAGTGCCATACGCGTATGACCAGAAACCAGAATTTCCAGATCTGCAATGGCTTTCTCTGCTACGAGATCTATCCAATTCAACCTTCCACAGTCCAAATTTTACACATAATTCATTCATATCATCTAACACGAATCATACACTTTCGATTTCACAAATTGCTAACCTTTCTACCTCTAATTCCTACGAATTTCTTCAATTATAATCCAATTTTCGTTCATCCCAAAAGTTCACAAATTCATCATGCATCGTTCAATCAGAGGCAAATCAATGGTTTCTCACTACCCATCACATATTATCCCATAATACCCATTAATCGATGATAAACCCCCCTTACCTGAGTTAATTCCGGCAAATCTCTGAGCTCTAAGCTTTTCCTTCCTTCAACCCTTGTTCTCTTGCTCCTTTTTCCACTTTCTGTCTCTTTTTTCCTTTTCACGTGAAAATAACCCTTTTTACCAAATGGAACCTTTTTACTGATTTCCACTTTTATTCCAATAATAATAATAAAAATAATCCAATAATTATGATTCCAATAATAATAAAAATTCCAATTATTTAATTAAATTAATAAATATATTATTAACTCAATTTAAATAATTATCTTATTTTATCGGGGTGTTACAACTCTCCCCCACTAAAAGAGTTTTCGTCCTCGAAAACATACCTCAAGCGAATAACTCAGGATAAGACTCCTTCATCTGACTCTCAAGTTCCCAAGTCACATTGCCACCTGCTGGTCCTCCCCAAGCTACCTTCACCAAGGCAATCTCTTTACCCCGCAACTGCTTCAACTCTCGATCCTCGATCCTCATAGGTGATGTTTCAACAGTCAGGTTATCTCTCACCTGTACATCATCTACTTGGACTACATGCGACGGATCATGAATGTACCTCCTCAACTGAGATACATGAAAAACCTCATGCAAATTCGCAAGTGACGGCGGTAAAGCGATACGATAGGCTACCTCTCCTATCCTTTCCAAAATCTGATAAGGACCAATAAATCGAGGTGTTAACTTCTTCGACTTCAAGGCTCGACCAACCCCAGTTATCGGAGTAACCCGAAGAAACACATGGTCTCCCTCTTGAAACTCAAGTGACTTCCTCCTCTTATCATGATAACTCTTCTGACGACTCTGAGCAATCCTCATCTTCTCCTGAATCATCTTAATCTTTTCCGTAGTTTGTTGAACAATCTCCGGTCCAACCACAGCACTCTCACCGGACTCATACCAACATAAAGGTGTCCGACATCTCCTACCATACAAAGCTTCAAACGGTGCCATACCAATGCTCGAATGAAAACTATTGTTGTAGGTAAACTCAATCAAAGGTAAATAACTATCCCAAGCACCTCCCTTTTCCAAAACACAAGCCCTCAAAAGATCCTCCAGTGACTGAATCGTCCTCTCAGTCTGACCATCAGTCTGCGGATGATATGCAGAACTCAATCTCAGCTTAGTTCCCAAAGCCCTCTGCAAACCTTCCCAGAACTTCGATGTAAATCTAGGATCTCTGTCCGAAACAATACTCGACGGAATACCATGCACACTTACAATCTTCTCAATATACAACTCCGCCAATCTCTCTAACGGATAATCCATTCTGATCGGAATGAAATGAGCCGACTTCGTCAATCTATCCACAATCACCCAAATAGCTTCAAAACTCTTACTCGTCCTCGGTAAACCGGAAACAAAATCCATACTGATACTATCCCACTTCCATTCTGGAATAGCCAACGGTTGCATTAGCCCAGACGGCTTCTGATGCTCAATCTTTGACTTCTGACAAGTCAAACAAGAATAAACAAAACTCGCAATTTCTCTTTTCATTCCCGGCCACCAAAATAACTTTTTCAAATCATGATACATCTTCGTAGCCCCAGGATGAATACTCAGGCCACTACGATGTCCTTCCTCAAGAATACTCTTCTTAAGTTCGGTAACATCCGGAATACACACCCGATTACCAAATTTCAAAACAGCATTCTCATCAACTCTGAATTCACCACCTTGACCTTGATTCACTAGAGTCAACTTATCAACCAAAAGCACATCAGACTTCTGACCCTCTCTAATCTCATCCAGAATACTACTTGTTAACTTCAACATTCCCAATTTAACACTATTGTGAGTACTCTCACACACCAAACTCAAGTCTCTAAACTGCTCAATTAAATCCAATTCCTTAACCCTTAACATAGACATATGCAATGATTTCCGACTCAATGCATCAGCTACTACGTTTGCTTTACCCGGATGGTAATTCAAACCAAAGTCATAATCTTTAAGAAACTCCAACCATCTCCTCTGTCTCATATTCAGCTCTTTCTGATCAAACAAATACTTTAAACTTTTATGGTCACTGAAAACCTCAAATCTTGACCCGTACAAGTAATGCCTCCATAACTTCAGAACAAAAACCACAGCTGCCAACTCTAAATCGTGTGTCGGATAGTTCCTCTCATGAACCCTCAGCTGTCTCGAAGCATAAGCTATAACCTGCTTATTCTGCATCAACACACCACCCAAACCCAACAAGGAAGCATCACAGTAAACTTCAAATGGTTCCGACGAACTCGGTAATATCAGAATAGGAGCAGTAGTCAACCTTCTCTTTAATTCTTGGAAACCTTCTTCACATTTTGAGTCCCAAACAAATGCTTGTCCCTTTCTAGTCAACATCGTCAACGGTAACGCCAACTTAGAAAATCCCTCAATGAACTTCCTATAATAACCTGCAAGTCCAAGAAAACTTCTTATCTCAGAAACTGACTTCGGAGCTTCCCACTTAGATACCGCTTCTATCTTAGAAGGATCAACAGCAACACCACCTCTTGAAATCACATGACCAAGAAAACTAACCTCTTCTAACCAAAATTCACACTTAGACAGTTTAGCAAATAACTTCTTTTCTCGTAGAATTCCTAACACCACTCTCACATGCTCAGCATGCTCTTCTTCAGATTTCGAATACACCAAAATATCGTCAATAAACACCACAACAAACTTGTCTAGGTACGGATGGAAAATCCTATTCATATACTCCATAAATACTCCAGGCGCATTAGTCACACCAAAAGGCATTACAGAATACTCATAATGTCCATACCTTGTTCTGAAAGCAGTCTTCTGAATATCCTCAGTTTTCACACGTATCTGATGATATCCCGATCTCAAATCTATTTTGCTGAACACGCTTGCACCAACCAACTGATCCATCAAATCATCAATCCTCGGCAAAGGATACCGATTCTTGATCGTTACTTTATTCAGTTGCCTGTAATCTACACACAACCTCATAGTACCTTCTTTCTTCTTAACCAATAACACTGGTGCACCCCACGGTGACACACTCGGACGAATAAATTTCTTATCCAACAGATCTTCTAACTGACTCTTCAATTCAGTTAACTCAACAGCAGACATACGGTACAGAGCCATCGATATCGGTCTAGTACCAGGTACCAAATCAATCGAGAACTCAACTTCACGCTCTGGCGGTAATTCATTCACTTCTTCTGGAAACACGTCAGGAAAATCACACACCACAGCGAGATCGCCAATCACCAGTTTATCTTTAGCCTCCAAAGTCGCTAACAGCATAAACAACTCCGCCCCATCTGCCACTGCCTCATTCACCTGTCTTGCTGATAGAAACAAATCCTTTCCTTCCTCAATCTCAGGAAAGATCACAGTCTTATCAAAACAATTAATAGAAACTCGGTTAAACACCAACCAGTTCATACCCAAGATAACATCAATCTGCACTAGTGGAAGACACACCAGGTCCATTCCAAAGTCTCTACCAAAAATACTCAAAGGGCAATTTAAACAAACTGAAGTAGTAGTCACTGAACCCTTCGCAGGAGTATCAATCACCATACTTCCAAGCATCTCAGATATCTCTAACTTAAGTTTCACAGCACAATCCAAAGATATAAAGGAATGAGTCGCACCTGTGTCAATAATAGCTACAAGAGGAAAGCCATTAATATAACACGTACCTCGGATCAACCGATCATCTGCAGCAGTCTCAGAACCCGATAAAGCAAAGACCTTGCCTCCCGACTGATTCTCTTTCTTCGGCTTAGGACACTGTGGACTGATATGACCCACCTCTCCACAGTTGAAACAAGTCATAGTCTTCAACCGGCACTCTGCAGCCAAGTGACCACCTTTGCCACACTTGAAACACTTCTTCTCAGCACTGGTACACTCATGGAAACGATGTCCAGCCTGACCACATCTGTAACACTTAGCAGGGGCACTAGAGTCCCCCCCACTAGGCCTCTTCATCCCACTCTGTCTCTGGAAACCTTTGCCAGCTGCATACGGTTTCCCACGATCAGTCTGATTCTTGCCTTTCCTATCAACCCTTTGCTGATAGCTCTCTGCTCTGGCTTTGGAATCCTGTTCAAAAATCCTGCAACAGTCAACCAAGTCAGAAAATACTCTGATCCGCTGATACCCAATAGCCTGCTTGATCTCGGGACGTAACCCATTCTCAAACTTCACACACTTTGAAAATTCCCCAGCAGCCTCATTATAGGGAGTGTAATACTTCGACAGCTCTGTGAACTTAGCAGCATACTCAGTAACAGACCGATTGCCCTGCGTCAATTCCAAGAACTCTATCTCTTTCTTTCCTCTGACATCCTCTGGAAAGTACTTCCTCAGGAATCTCTCTCTGAATACAGCCCAGGTGATCTCAGCATTCCCAGCAGCTTCCAACTCAGTGCGAGTAGCAACCCACCAATCATCTGCTTCCTCTGACAGCATATGCGTACCGAACCTGACCTTCTGGTTATCGGCACACTCAGTCACTCGGAAGATCCTCTCGATCTCCTTCAACCACTTCTGAGCACCATCTGGATCGTATGCTCCCTTGAACATTGGAGGATTATTCTTCTGGAACTCACTCAGTTGACGAGCAGCTCCCATTCCCACAACATTCGGATTTCCCCCAAGTACTCCAGCTAGCATACCCAGAGCCTCAGCAATTGCAGCATCATCTCTACCTCTTCCAGCCATCTCTATTCTGAAAACCCAACAAACTAAAACAATAAGTACTGATAGGGTTACACAACACCTATCCCATACAGGGGAACAGAATAATTACGACTCGACTCGACCGACTATGCTCTGATACCACTAATGTAACACCCTTCTAAAATACCCCAATAATTTTATTAAATCTCAAAATACAACATCAGAGTAATTATGCAGTTAAGGGTGTCACATAATCACTTCACACCATGTTCCAATATAACAGTCATGCTCTTTATTTAATCAAATAAACATTTGCATAAATCGCAGCGGATATAAATCAAATCAATCAAAACATGTAACACATTACATGTAAAATGGTTCACAACCAACAGTAAAACATTTAAAACATCCCTTCCCGATGTTACATCTATCAGAGCATGACCCACTAAGGAACTACTCTAGACTCCAAGTACTAGCTCCTACTAACAACCACTGCTCGTTACCTGAAAACATAGTTGTAAGGGTGAGTTCCTCAACCAATATAATAAGCATTATAAAACATCATGTCATGTTAAGTAATTTAACACATTAATCACCCTAATCACATAACACATTCAGTACGGTACATCAACTCAAACATCATATTCAATACCGATGCAAATCATACTCATACTCAATATCAACACAAACACACGTATAATATTGGAATACATCCATTCATATTATACGCCATACACATTTTATGCAATGAGACTCCATGCATGCGGTACCGACTATTCGTGAACATATAGTTCAACTTCACCGACCAATCCAGGTACGGCTACCAAGCTCACTAGTCCCACTCATTTGAGACCTAGTGACTCACATCACTAATCCCTCACTATGGGAATTAGCTACCACCCCAAGGGCCATGCTATGCACGCTAAATCACCTAGCATGCAACATCAACAACAGTCCAAAATGACTAACATCACTAATTCCTCACTATGGGAATTAGCTACCACCATAAAGGCCACAATATGCACGCTAATCACCTAGCAATGCAACATCAACAACAATTCAAGAATAGACATATGCTCACATTCTAAGCCATAAACAGTCTATTCACAATGCATACATACTGATACATTCACAGCATTATGCATACCATTACACATTATCAACACATTTTATCACAAAAGCATATTACATCATGCCAAACAACAATCACAGTATTAGCACACTCTACTAATACCTATACTACTCAAAACAACGGGAAATGATCCATACTACATCATACATCAGCTAAGTTACATCACTCAGCCTAAACAACCAAAAACTGCACAACAACAGCTCAGAAAAACCACAAGTCTGCCCATACGCGTATTGCCTATGCCCATACGCGTATGGCGCATTTCCTCGCCCAACCCATACGCGTATCATCTGCCTCATACGCGTATGCTACGCGTACCACTCTCCCATACGCGTACCAACAGAGACAAATCTACGTTCAAAATATCATTTTCCTCACCCATACGCGTAAGGCCTCATCCATACGCGTACCAGCCATCTCATACGCGTATTGCCTAGTGCCATACGCGTATGACCAGAAACCAGAATTTCCAGATCTGCAATGGCTTTCTCTGCTACGAGATCTATCCAATTCAACCTTCCACAGTCCAAATTTTACACACAATTCATTCATATCATCTAACACGAATCATACACTTTCGATTTCACAAATTGCTAACCTTTCTACCTCTAATTCCTACGAATTTCTTCAATTATAATCCAATTTTCGTTCATCCCAAAAGTTCACAAATTCATCATGCATCGTTCAATCAGAGGCAAATCAATGGTTTCTCACTACCCATCACATATTATCCCATAATACCCATTAATCGATGATAAACCCCCCTTACCTGAGTTAATTCCGGCAAATCTCTGAGCTCTAAGCTTTTCCTTCCTTCAACCCTTGTTCTCTTGCTCCTTTTTCCACTTTCTGTCTCTTTTTTCCTTTTCACGTGAAAATAACCCTTTTTACCAAATGGAACCTTTTTACTGATTTCCACTTTTATTCCAATAATAATAATAAAAATAATCCAATAATTATGATTCCAATAATAATAAAAATTCCAATTATTTAATTAAATTAATAAATATATTATTAACTCAATTTAAATAATTATCTTATTTTATCGGGGTGTTACAATCGTCGTTATGATTAATCTTCTCTTGGACCATGAAATAAAATCTCTTGCGATCAGACTGCATGACGTTATGCGTGTTAGCTTTGATGACTTCCTCAGCCATCCCCTTGTTGCAGTTATCAGTGAAAACCTGCCCGGAGGCTAACATTTTTGTTCATTGATGGTCTCTTCTACCAAATAGTGATCCTAATCGATAGTACGTAGATTTGACCAATGCAGTGATTGGAAGGTTTCGGGTTTCTTTTAGCAACGAGTTCATTGCTTCTGCTAGGTTAGTTGTCATGTGACCCCAGCGTTGCCCTCCGTCAAATGCCCTTGCCCACTTCTCCCGAGGGATGTTGTCTATCCATGATAAAGCGTCGTTGTTTGTTCTTCGTATTTCCCCCCGATAGTAGTTAAATTTCGCCTCTGTTAACGCATAACCCATGTTAACAACTAGTTTGCGCAGATCCCTGTCTTTAATCTCGCGCATGAAGTTTTGCGCGATGTGTCTAATGCAATAGACGTGTGCGATGGGTCACCACTATAAATAAACCTTTCCTCTAAAATTCTTTCTCATCCTCTTCCTTAAATTTCTATTTCACAAATACTTACTCTCTTCAAATATTTACTCTCTACAAATATTCACTATCTTCTATTCCAAAATGTCTTTGTTGTGGATGAGCGAATCACACCGTGGGACGGCGACAAACATTGTCGAATACGTAAGTCTCTTTCAAATCTATTTCACAAATTCAATATGTAAATATCACATCAAATATTTATTACCATTTTTATTTGAATTTCAGGAAGACGGTAGGTTCCGGATCCATTTGCATACATACATTCAACCAAGTGCGGTTATAATACCGTATTTGGAACTAGCCGGTTTTGCAAATGTGGCCAAGATTGCAAGTCTAAAAGTAGATTCTAAATTAATTGTTGCATTGTTAGAGAGATAGAGAGCCGAGACACATACCTTTCATTTGCCAACGGGTGAATGTACTATCACACTAGAGGATGTGAGTATGTTACCCGGTCTCCGAATCAATGGTAAAGTTGTTAATGACCCAACAAACGTAACCAATGATGTTTACATGGAGAATTTGGGCATCGAACCAACAACTTCAGATAAAAATGGGGCTTCTGTCAAAATTGTTTGGTTAGAAGCCGTATTAACACAACTGAAAAATAACCCTAACCCGACCGAGGCAGAAAATATTCTTCATTCAAAAATTTATATTTTACTTTTAATTGCTACTTTTTTAATGCCAGATAAGAGTCACAATTTATTGCATTCTTCTTGGTTACCTTTAGTAGGAGACCTAGAAAAATGTAACACATACAGTTGGGGTTCTGCTTGTCTGGAGACACTATATAGACATATGTGCAAGGCAGTCCATAAAGGAGTCAAGAGCATAGGAGGCTGTGTTGTATTACTAACTGTATGGGCATTCACACGCATACCCTTGTTAGCCCCGGTTAGTAACGAGGTTCCATCACATCCTTATGCATTAAGGTAACAATTTTCATTTAAATGCAATTTATATTTCTCAAAATTATTTCTACGTCGCTTTAAGGTTTTTTTTTAATATGCAAGATGGTGCAAACGAGGTATGAATTACGGAAATAATCCTCGTCATCATCTACGAGGGTACCGTGTTACAATAGAACACATGGAAGAAAACGATGTAAGAATGATTAATTATAATATTCAACTTATTTAAATTTATTTTATACATTCTAATAGTTATATTTCTTTTAAAAGTTTATTTGGAGGCCGTACATACAATATCCAGTGCCTGATTATAGTGACAACCGAGTTTGGAGTGCAACAACATATATGGTATGTTTCTTTACCGTTGAGATGCATCAGACGGATCGAGTCAAACTCCAATTTGGGTTTGTAAAACAAATACCGACTCAGCCAAGATGTCTAAGTGAACACCATAACATGACTATGGTCCAAGCTTGGGACACACATTGATAAGATTTAAACAAAGAAGAGCTAAAGAATGGAAAAGAAGAAGACATTTGGTGTTACATGGAAACTCGGTAATTGGTGAGTCTAAGCCGGGTAAAGAATACATGAATTGATTTTTATCAATTTCTTTTATGCACATTGCTCCAACACAATTTTTGAATGATCTCCGTCAACGTGTAGCTTCTTCAACCCAACAAACAACATCACTCTCACATCAAGACATTCCCCCCACATACACATCCACATTTTGGGCCCAACCATCATCCTCAGCTCAACAAACTTACCAACACACCCAGACCACACAACAACATACAATTTATTCCACCTCAACCCAACACCATAATCCCCACACTCCATTCCCTCAAACAAACTACTATTACAACCAACACTATCAATAAGAAACCAACCTACGCCCACTCATACAATACACTCCAATTCCTCAACCCAACTTTGAATACTCAAACTCTCATTCTCAACCCCAAACATCTAACACCACATTCGCACAATCCACTCCTACATACAACCCTGATGATGTCTACTATCCTCCTATCCAACACACCTAACCCAACACCTACACACGACTCCCACATTCAATACCCAACTTTGACCTCACTGATGACCATCTAATGAATATCCCTTCTTTTTGCATTCAAGATCTTGACAGTATGGATATGCCTCCAAACACATCACAACAACATCAAAGTCAACAACAAGACGCCCATGATGAATTGTCTTCCGACTTATCTCCGTCTCCCGCAAGACAAAGACAAGAAGACTTTGGCAAGGAAAAACGCAAAAAAATTGGCACAAGATGTGGAATGGTCACTATAAATAAAATGTATTTATTCCATTATATCAATAAAATAATTATTAATCCTTACAATTCATTATATGCCTCATTATAATATTTATAGTTGTAAAATAAGTATTTAAAAAAATAAATCATTTCTATTATTAATATTAAAAAAAATAATCATTTTTATTATTAATATTTAAAAAAACAATATTAGAAAACTATTATTATTATAAAAAACTATGATTATTAACATTTTATTATTAGTATTTTATAAAAATATTATTATTATTTTAAAAAAAACAATTTTATTATTTAAATATAGAATTAATTAGAAAACTATTTAATAATAATTTTAATAAAATTATTTAATTATATAATAGTTTTTAAAATTAAAAAAAAACATCCTTCACTAGCTCGGCCAACCAATGGCCGAGCCTAATCAGCATTTTAAATGCTTCATCCTCTCGTCCAATGAATGGGCAAGATCCAAAAGAAAAGAGGGGCAGTTTGGGATTTTTTTATTTTTTTTTTCAGATTGGAGCATTGTGGGAATAAATTTTCAAGAAAGGAACACTATGGATAAATACTCCAATTTTATTAAGGGTATCCCTCACAAACTTTTTTTATCGAGGTGTTTAATAGCACACAAAAGTCTCTAAATTTAGATATCATTTCTTATAGTGGTCGTTAGTAGTTATTTGATATAAAAAAGAAGTAATAGGTTTGAATTTATGCTTTATTGTGGTAATTTAACTTAGATATAGGTATTTTAACTTGATCGGATTAATTTCTTATTCAGATTGAGATAGCATATCCAACTTGAAAAACATGATTAATCAACTTTACTTTGTAGATTAGTTTAATAATCCATTGTTTCCATACCCTCTCTTAATAATCCAGTGTCAACTATAAAAATAGGGAGATTTCTAGTCTAAACAAGAAATATATTTAAAAGAAACAACACAATTTTTTTATTTCATTTCATATTTTATTGGAAGATAACATTAGAGGAAATTTATTACTCAACAGCACTACTAAACTTTGAAACTGCCCAAACGAAAAGTAACTTAAACTTATTAATAGAAATTTTCTAGCAATGAACCCAACCACTACATGAAACTAAACCTCTTTCACATTTTCTTCAACTTCAAAAGCAGAAACAGGGAAACTTCTAGAAAGTCCAGAAGGTGTTTTGAAAGTGATTTTCCCAGTAGGTGGATCATCAACATAAATATCACTCAGTGAAACCCAAATAAAAAGCTCTTTGGTTTTAACACCACTCAGTTTCATAATCTTACCTTTCTCAACATAAGCAGTAACTTCAGTAGCATAAATAACAGGTTTTCCAATCTTTTCAAACTTGTGTGTTATGCTATTCTTCTGTTTCAACCAAACAAAACCTGTTTCTCTGTTGTAACCAACTTCAATGATGTCTTTCAATGGTAACAAACCATTGGGGAGACAAATCTCAGCAAGAAGCTCTTTGGATTTCACTTGCCCTAGTTCGTCTCCATGGTAAACCTCTGATTTCGACTTGATTTCTTCTGTTACCAACGACATTGTTTTGTCTTGTTTTGTGTTCTTGTTGTTGTTGATTACGTTAGGTTGTGGCTGGGTTCTTATATATAGTATTGTTTTAAATGTTTTATTAAACGGAAATATATTTAAAACATTAATGATTTATTTATTCGTTAAGAAAACATTAATGATTTTAAATTTTATTTAGTGAAATGTTTCTTTGTGTTTTTTATGGTATTGTAGCGCTTATAGAATACTTTCTATGGAATTGTAAAATTAAATAATTTATATGTTCATTTTTTAATGCATATTTGTTTGTACATCTCACCAAATCAAATCTTTTTATTTTAAGAAAGATATTAAAGTTAGTGTCTTAGTGAAAATCAATTTTACAACATCATTGAATAAAATTATAATATTACATTTTACCGTATCATATTAATATTTAAAAATTAAATATGTTATTTGACGAGATATATGTCGGTGATAGTGTAAATCAATGTATTTTGTTTTCTCTTTATGAAATATAAAAAATTTAATAAATTCTTGCGGAAAAAAATGATTTTTTTTACTTATTTATTATTTCTTTTTATAATATGTAATAATTTATTTTTTGAATTTAACTTTTATACAATGGAAGTATAGTTTCTTTTTATATATATATATATATATATGTAACTAATCAAATTGCTGTATAACGTTGATTTTAAATAAATTTTAAAATACAATTTACAAATATTTACTTGACATGATATGATATGATTGAATAGTTAAAAGGTTTAAGATGAAAATTAATCTCAATTTTTTTACTTATCATTTTTACAAAAAATATTTATATTTATTTATGAAAAAATAGAAAATATTATGATAATATAAAATAATTTTACACCGTCATTCAATAAATAATATGCATTCCATCCAATCATGTTAGTATTTTAAAACAATTTAGATAATTTAATAGATAAGTGATTTCTTATTGGATGATCGTATAAAATTTATTTAATTGACAATACATGTCTATTAAACTCTTTATTTATCATTTTCTAAATTTAATAATATATAAATTATTACTTTGTTAAATATATATTAAAATATGTTTTTGATGATTATATTAAAATATTTATCCTAAAGAAAAATATATGTAAAATTACATAATAATTATTACCTGATCCTATTTATAAAAAAAAAATATTTTTTAACTTAATTCAATAACTAATATTTTTGGTTTATATTTTCTAAATTTAAAATGCAAACTTTTTCTTATAAATAGGATCAGAGAGAATGAATTATTTAATATGTTATAGAAAAATGTCAATGAATATTTTCAACATTAAATTGTCAATATGTATTAATGTATTGTCCCTTTAAGTTAATTGAAAGGCATTAAATAAATTTTTAATTTTATATGTGTTAACGGTTTTCCACTTTTACGATAAACTTTTTCAAATTTTAAAAATGTATTAACTAATTTTACACAAATATGTCTCAAATTAACTAATTTTAAATGTGTTAACTATTTCTTTTTTTTAATAATTAAAGTATGATTTTATAAGGAATATACATTATTGATAAATTATTTGTAAAAATATTTTCTCATAAATATTGTGTTTTTACAAGAGGATCTTGTACTCTTGTATATAGTACAAATGAAGAAATATTGTTTTGTCGTATTTGGATAGAACTTTAGTCTTGACAGAGATAACTTCATAGTTCGATAATAGTCGAAGATGTGTATGTCGTAGTTGAAGTCTGTTATTGCATATAGATGTTTTAGTTAGCTTGTTGTTTAAGTTAACATGTTAAATTGGGTCAGTCTGTTTGGTTAATTGTTTAGTATGTTAGTTGAAAGTTAGAGTTTAATTCTCTTATAAATAACATATTAGTCATCATTTCTCTATCAATCCCTGATAATCCTAATAGAAGGAGAAAGTGGTGTGGTTGAGATTCAATTGTAAACATTATTCTCTAATGTGTAATTGAGTCAAGAATTCAGGTTTTTATACCACTTTGAATTGTCTTTCTTTTATCTTTCTCTCTTTTCTCACCTTGTGATTTTCTTCTTGAACAAGAAACCGATGATACACTATTTTCTAAGCATCGCTTTCACAACAAATTGGTGCGGTGAGCGTGGAAGAGGAGATATTGTCAATAAAATATGAGATTGAGAAATTCACTGGTGTGAATGATTTTGATTTGTGGCGCTTGAAGATGCAAGTCCTACTAGTTCAACAAGGTTTGTTAGAAGAGTTGAAAGGATCGAAGAAGATGGATGATTCTCTAATGGAGAAGGAGAAGACGGCGATGATCGAGAAAGCCCACATTGTCATCATATTGAGCCTTGGTGATAAGGTTCTTCAGCAGGCCTCGAAGGAGAAGATGACATCAGGTGTGTGGAGCAAACTCGAGGGTTTGTATATGACTAAATGCATGCTAAGTCGTTTGTATCTGAAGCAAGCTTTGTATTCATTTAAGATGAGTGAAGACAAAGTCTTGGTTGAGCAACTGAATATGATTAACAAGTTGATTCTTGATCTTGAAATATCGAGGTCAAGATTGATGATGAAGATCGAGTGTTGTTGTTGTTGTTGTTGTGTTCTTTACCAGGATCCCATGCTCACTTCAAAGAAGTTTAATCAGCCTTGTAATCGAAGGACTTGAACGAAAGAAAAGAGCAAAAGCCATCATCTATTGGAGAAGATTTGTCTGTTAAAGGGAAGTTCTCAAACAAAGATGGTAAGTATGAGAGGAAGAATGGTAAAGTTCTACATAATTCTTATGGTGGTAATGCTCCTGCAATTAGGTGTTATCATTGTAAGAAGGATGGACATACAAGAAAGGTGTGCCCTGAACGTCTGAATAATCATGGTGGAAAGGATAATGGTAATGCAACCACTGTTGTTGAAACCTCTCTTAGTTAGGGTAAGTATTTTTGTATCGTCTCCACGGGGATTAGTGCGATATCACTGCCGTTCCACAGTTAATATTGTTGTAAGGATAAGTTTGATTGTGAAAAGAAACAATTGCTATAAAATGTAACAATGATAAATGGTTAGGAAATTAACGGATAAAGAAGCATGTCAGGATTAGATTTCATTAACCTTTTTCACATGTTTTCAATCGATCTAGTATATGAATATCGTTATCAAACACTATAATCACGTATCACTCTTAAACCCCACTTATGTCTAACCAGTGTTGTGAAATTTACCGTATTGTTTAACCGATGATCTCTCAACCGATTAAGCAATAAAATAATATTAAGATTTTATACTAGTGAATATCAAACCCCAAATCTATATCGAGACTTTGGTCTTTGATATATGATGATTTTAGGTCAAGGTTTGAAAGATATTTCTCAAAAATAATTTAAACTATAAAAGAAAACATGTAAACAAAGATACATCTATATTGATTCATAACTAGTTCATATAACAAGGATCAAAATAAATACATATGAGTATGGCTAATTACATCTAATTCAGACACAAAGGATTTAGCTACACATCATCATAATAGCTTGATTCACATCCGAAGCATAGTCAACATCAATCATCGAAATCGTACACACATGATCCCAAATTTAATTACTCATTTATTATTTGATTTATTCTGTCTTTTAATCATATTAATATAGAAAATATAGAAAATAAACAACTATCAGATGCATGGTTTCGTAAATGGCTCGGATACCACTGAAGGAGAATAGTGATCCAAAACGCAACGGAAATTAAAATTTTCTCCTTTAGTGATCCTTACGAATGGGCATGATCAGTGATAGAATCGTTACCTCTTGTGGCGATTGAAACCTTTGATGCAGATCTAAGGAGTGATCACGAACGTTGAATGGTGACAACGCCTCTACTCAGTCCACACGAACGGATTCCTTCAATCTCAGTGCTAGCTGCTACGAATGAAGGCTTTGAGTGAGAGAGGGAGAGAGAGAGAGAGAGAGAAATGAAATTTCAACTACACAAATGCTTCTATACAAGGGTTCTATTTACAGAACCACTTGTGTGGGCTACAAACGCAAAAACTCAGACCGTGCTAAGACCCATCAGACCCCGCTTAGCGCGGCTAGAGGACAAAACCATCAAACCATATAAAGTGGCGCTTAGTGCAACTATACCATGCTTATCATCATATCTCCTGTCCAAAAAATTGGGTTGTGTTATGATCGCGCTTAGCCCCACCTGCATGCATGCTTTTGATCAAAAATTACATGTTAAAGTCATTCCTTTGGCTTTTAACTTTAAGAGCTCTTCCAATGCAACTAAACTACAAAATAAATTTCAAAAAATGATTAAACTTCATAAAATTTACAAGATGAACTATACTGCTATATTTACACAAAAGTTGAGGAATTGACTTGTAAATCCAATGAATTAAGTTAATAAGTGCCACTCATTTATACAAATAATCATTATAATTTAGCACTTATCAACTCTCCCCAACTTGGAATAAATAAGCACCAAAACCATTTAGCCTTGAATCCCCATCATAGTTAAGGTTGAAAACTGCATTCTTTATCTCCAAGGCATTAGGAGTTTTGCACAACATAATATTAATGTCATAATTGAGAATACGAGGAATGCACGCATCAATAATGTCATGGTCTATGAGAGAATTTTCTAACTTGGAGAAAAAGTACTGCAAGTAATTAACCATATGATTTCCAATTAAATCTTGATCACTTTGAAGCCCCCTTTCAATATTAAGAGCAACAATTAACTTGGAGGTGTTCGTAATCTTGGCCAACCTGTGAAAGAACTTGGTATTGTAATTACCATCCAGATGCTACTTAACTTTAGCATTCTCTTGCTAAAAAATATTCTCTTTGTGAATGGCCTCCTCCAAACAACATAGACAATCTCTCTCTTGTTTCCTAACCTTTCAAAGTATCCCTCATAATGGATTTTAAGATTAATCTGCTCCAAATTTTCCTCAGCCATACTCACCATGAGATGGACATTACCACGACAAGATTTATTCCAGGATTTAACGTTAGCCTTCAGGATCTTGAGCTTTTGAGTTAAAACAACATATGATAACCAAGTATTATGACGCTCAAACTGGAATTAATAAAATCTAGGAAAGAGGGATTAGAGGACCATATTTGCAAAACCATAATTGAGAAACAAAATTATGGACTTTGAAATGAATTCCATCTGAAGGAGAATAACGATCCAAAACGCAACGGAAATTAAATTTTTCTCCTTTAGTGATTGTCGCATCGCGCGAAAAACCGGCGGGAAAAGAAAGAACAACAGAGCCGCCACCGTGCGTTATTTATCCCAAAAGAGGGAAAGGAAACGCTCAGAGTAAACCTGGGAAAGAACATGGTCTCGCGACCAAAGAGAATGGGTTCGGGAGTCGGTTATGCGAAGGGAAGGTATTAGCACCCCTACGCATCCGTAGTACTCTACGGGATCCACGCACAATAGAAAGGAAAATTGGTTGCTAAACACTGCTCAAACACACACACACTGGCTGAAAAGAGACAAAAGAAACTGACTGAAACTGACTCGGCAGGATATCGTATCCTGGGCCTACTTAGTCTATCAGGCATAGACATCAGAGTCGAAGTAGTTCGGACTGGGGGAAAACATGCTCGCTAGGATGTCGCATCCTATGCATACGTATCTTCTCGGACGAGAGAAGAATCAGAGCATTCGTAGCTCGGCTAACACGCACACAAACAAACACAGGCAAAGGCAAACGTGGAGCCTGAATGCCAATCACTGGACTTATATCAGCATCCGAACCAAAACACACACAAAGAGGCAAACGTGGAGCCCAAATGCCAATCACTGGACTTACATTGACATCCGAACCTAAACAACACAACAGATAGATAGGGAGTCGGGGACTCAGCCTATAACTGTCAAACGCACGCAAACAGACAGCAAATGCTAAGGAGTACGGGGACTCGGGCCTAGCAAAGGTCAAACAACACACACAAAAGAAAGAAAAGGCGCCCGGAGAGATCAGCTCAATCTCCTGCCTACATACTTCATCTGGTATGAAGATCAGGGCGATGTAGTTCCCCTACGCAGGGATAAAGGACTAGCCTAACCAGATAACAGAGGGAGACACAACTAGGGAGACTACGACTCGAGCCTAGATGTTATCATGCAAATCATCCCTAAGTTAAGGTTTCTAGATAAACGGCACGCGGGCCAACCTATCCTAAGCATGGCTCACACAGGAAGCAAGCCACACACACACTTAACTTGCACAGGGAGCAAGCCAAGTAAAACCTACTTGCACAGGAAGCAAGTCTAAACTAATCCTAACTTGCACAGGAAGCAAGTCAAACAATCCTATCTTGCACAGGAAGCAAGTCAAACAATCCCACAAGCACAGATAGCACACGCTATACACAAACAAGTGGCTCAAACAAGGGTTAGGTTTTAGTCAAGGGGTCATATCAACCTCGACAAACAAACCTCTGGAATGGGGTGAGGGTTGCTCTTAACCTTGCCATTGAGGGGCTAAGGTGAAGCAGATGAAAGGATGAAGTGAGGATGAGACCTCACAGCTCTTATCCCTGGCCTGGGAGAGCTCAAGACAAGAATGTGTGGGTCCAGAAAGTGGGAACCCTTCTACACATTTAAGACTGACTCAACTGTGCAATTGCACAAGATCTTGGGTTTGTATCTGCAATGCATCAACACAGTGGTGTGAGCAAGGCAGATGACACACTGAATAGTGGGGGATAGATTGCATATCCCTACCTTCCACCAATTGCCTCTTCACTTAGGAGGACTTTGACTCTATGCAAGGACAAAGGTAAACAATCACAAACATTGCCTCTTAAGGAGGACTTCAGACAGTTGCCTGGCCAAATAACAGGCCAGGTCTTCCAGACTACATGAAGTAAAAGAGACATACCTCAATGCAAATTGCTTATACAAGCAAAGCAAAGCAAAAAGTTCACAAGGAACTAAGCAACTAAAGCACCTGAAACAGTCAAGCAGATGTTAGTATGCAACTTCAAACAAAACAAACAGAAACAGAAGCCAACAGTCAATTGGAGGCACATGGATGTGCAAGGCACAAGGCCTATGGCATATGAGCCAAGCCACCTACAAAACAAAGAGGTTAGGCAATGATACTTGAGTAAGCTCAATCAAAAGAATTGGTCTTAATGGCCATTTGATGGTCAACCTGAAAACACAAGCTCAAAAGTGAGTATCAGGACCACTAGGACAAACCTAGGGTCAAAAATGAATGAGAAAGTCCAAACAGCAAGGGGTAAGTATCCAAAATCATGTTCAAACAATTAGGAAACAAAACCAATTGGGTTCACAC
This sequence comes from Lathyrus oleraceus, assembly GCF_024323335.1. Classification (NCBI taxonomy): domain Eukaryota; kingdom Viridiplantae; phylum Streptophyta; class Magnoliopsida; order Fabales; family Fabaceae; genus Lathyrus; species Lathyrus oleraceus. Next base: position 52,608,634 of record NC_066581.1, on the reverse strand, counting down.
TCATATCAATCAATATCATCATTTCATGAACCATTTAGGTCACAACATGGCAAACAGAAGCTCATAGAAGTCAACAGCAAGACTTGCATCAAAGGCAATCTAAACATTTTCCAAAAATCACCAAATAAATCATGATCATTCCTAACACATAGCATGGTAATCATGTCAAATTTCATCCCATTTGGACAAGTGGAAGGCAGTCAATGAAAATCATGATGTCAAACCAAATTCAAGCATGCACAAAGAAAGTCAACAAGCATGGGTCAACTTCAAAAAAATCATATCAAATTGAAAACAGATGAGAAATGAATGAGATTAACACCAATGCCAAGTTTGAGATGTCTAGTTATCACATATCAAATTTCATGTCCATCTAATAAAGTATGAGAATTTCACAAATGAAATGGGAACATGTGTCACACAAAGTCCACATTTGACTAGGCAGGGAAGAAAAATCTCAAACAAATGGAAAATTGTTCAAATAAATCCAAGAAAATTCACAAGTCAACTAGACATACAAGAGTAAGTTCATGCAAAATTTGGGGTCAATCAGAGTTCAAGAAGCATGGTATCAAAAATCATGAAGTTGCACATCATTGGTGTGACACGAGTTGTCACACCCTTATTCAAAAAATCATAACTCACAAACCAGCAATGATAAATTCACAAACTCTACACCAAAATCACCACGTGTGTGTCTAGTTTGGGCACAAAAAATTTGGAAGCCATTGGATAAAGTACCACCATTTCACAAATGTTTTGGCAAAGTGTACAAAATATGAGCACATGTCACAAACCCTAATACCAATCAAAACCATTGATCACAAAAATTCTGGAAAAATTATGATAAAAAAGTAGAGATCCTGATGAAGATGATGCAAAAAATCCCATTAAAATTGGATCCAACATGATGGAGATATGATTTTTCAAAGATGTGTGACAAAAATGAGATAAATGTTGAAAATGAAAATGGTTTAATGAAATATTTGAATTTAGCGCCTCTTGTGAAACGGCGCGTTTCAACTGGAGACGTTCGCTAGGCGAGCTGGAAGCTTCGCTAGGCGAGCGATCATCTTCCTCGCCTTCGCTAGGCGAGCAGTTTACTCGCTAGGCGAGTACGCGATTTCAGCATGAAGAAGATGACAGAACAGCAACCCCAACACACACACCCGAACAAATTTTCACGAAATCATGCAAGCCATATACCAATCGAAACGTCTAATCATGTAGAACATCAAAACAGCAAGCATTTATCCTAAATCGGGCTATCATGGATGAATCATGTGAAAACATAAATGGACATCAAACTTTAAAACAACATAACTCCACAAATACTCAACCATTTTTATGGATTCAAAGATCAGAATGACCAGCAAAGCAAGCTCTATCATAAGCATAGCATGGTTTAAAGAAACAAAGAGGTCGAAATTTACCAAGTCGGAAGAGTAGTGTCGAAACAGTTGTTATTTGGCCATGCTAAAGTGAAACAGATGCTCCTTAAGCTCCCTAAGGTTGGATGATGAAGTTAGCTTTGTTCGGAACAACTTGGTATGGCTTCAACCAAACTTTGCCATTGATGATGCCTTGCAAAAACAGTTCGCGAAATGGCCTTCCAGTTGTGGAATGATGGTTGAAATGGGCTCTCAATGTTGTTTAGATGATGAATCTAGCAAGGCAAGGCTCTGTTCTTTGAGAGTTTTTTTGACAGATTTTGAAAAATGATGAAAATGAGTTTTTGAGAGCAAGAGAGAACAAGAGTTGTTTTTTGCTAACTGATGGCTGCTACTAGGGTTTCTAAGTGACAGAAAATTGATGATAAACTCTGCTATGTGGTTGCCCAAAGCATGGTTCATGGATATGTGGGATATGGTGGGTGAAAAGTGTACTTTTCTTCCCATTTTCAAGCAACTAGGCATGGCTACATGATGGGTGCAAGTACTTGCACGAATTTTGACTTTGTACATGCTCAAAATCTGGTTTCTAAACATATTTGGATAGTGGGAATGGTTGGAAATCAATATTTCAAAAAGTCAACCCTTGGTCAAACTTGAATTTTACACATGCTAGGTTCAAAAATGCCATTTTGATTGGCAATGTTTCGGCTCATGAAATTTATATTTTTGGAAAGAGGATAAAAAATGTGGTTTGTAGGAAAAAACCCCACCAATTTTGGCCAAACGGTTTGGGAGATATGGCCCTTTGAAGTTCAAGATTTTCTGAAATCGATTCGATCATAATTTGCCAACCACACATGGGAATTGAGAGTTCTATGACTTTTTGGAAATGGGAGAACAAGATCTTCAACTTTCATGTTGGGCAAAAATTCATTTGAGGCTTGTATCATGATGTAAGTTTGAGGATCAAAACTTTCCTTTTATGGCAAGTTTCAGTTACAGGCCCAGTTTCCGTTTTGGGAAATTCATGATCTGGCTTCAAATTCTTCCATGATGGTGTTTGGCATGATATATGATGACTATTTGGACATGAATGAACTCCCACAAACCAATTCCAATCATCAAATCTCTGATTAAATGGACAGTTGACCAACAGTTGACTATTAGGGTTTTTGTCTGATTATGCATTGACTGATGACCTCTGAGCCTTCAATCCTTGACCAAAATGCTTCAAATAGACCTCCAAGCCATGTGAACTTGTTGGACAAACCCCAAGGCCTTGATTCAATGAGAAATTCCTTTGCTTGCTTGGTTGACTGATCAGGAGATTAGTTTGACCTAATTCTTGATTGCTTGCTCTTGAGGCAACTGAGGGACAATGCAAATGTTATGCAATGGACCATGATATGCTATGACCTAATATGAAAACGTATGTATAATGATAGGTGCAAATTTGAGGTGCTACAGCTGCCCCTATTCAATCAGCTGGGAACCCGAATGGATGATAGCGACGGCTGTCAGACTTTCAGGGTAAACAGGGATTGAATACCAAAGAACCGTAGAATTTGCACAGTACTGGATATGATACAAGAACCACGTCATTTACCGATGACGCCTGCAATTGACAACTTCAGAAAAGCAAAACCATTTACCGATGGTTGAAGAACTGGAAACTTGATATTTACCGATATCAACTTCAGCACGACCATTTACCGATGGCGGCTGGGAAACAAACTTCTGAAAAACAGACCATTTACCGATGGTTAAAACTTGAGACTTGATATTTACCGATATCAACTTCAGCCAGACCATTTACCGATGGCTGCTGGGAAAACAGATTCGATGTTGAAAGGAAGCAAGACCATTTACCGATGGTGGCTTCAAAGAAACTTGACATTTACCGATGTCAACTTCAAACTGGCCATTTACCGATGGCTACTGTAACTGGGAATTCGACATTTACCGATATCGAAGAAATACGGGGCCATTTACCGATGGCATCTCCACTTGGGGAGGAACAAAATCTTCGTGGTGATACCAGACAAGACGTTTACCGACGACTTCTGGGGATCTTGATTTTATTGACCAGACATTTACCGATGACTGGGATGAGACTCGATGTTTACCGACATCGAAAGATGATGTTTACCGACATCCAAAGGAATGACCAGACATTTACCGATGACTGGGAATGAGAAATTTATTGGGGAGATACGAATATTTGCAACTGGAAACCAGATAGGACATTTACAGATGACTCTACTGGGATTTCTAGTTGGGGATTATCAGACATTTACCGATGACTGAAAGAAAGACCCGATGTTTACCGACACCGAAGCAATGGCGTTTACCGACACTAAAAAATGACCAGACATTTACTGATGACTGGGTGGAGACTCGATGTTTACAGACACCGAAACAATGGTGTTTACCGACACCAAAAAAAATGATGACCAGACATTTACTGATGACTGGAGAAGATATTCGATGTTTACAGACACCGAAACAATGGTGTTTACCGACACCAAACAAGGAAGACACACGCGGGTGTTGACATGACACTGACTAGTATCACAAAGTACAATATCTGGGATATGCTGAGGCAAGGCTGATCACTTGCTGGAGGTCTCACTGGGAGGAAAACAAACTTCTGTCACCATCGGGTGAGGAAATAAACCTCCGTCACCACCGGGTGAGGAAATAAACCTCTGTGGGGAATAAACAATTCTGAATGCCGTCAAGGGCAACTGTAGCAGACTTGCTGTGCTGATGTTGAATGAAATGATCCGCCTCTGCCGGGGATACGGTCTGGTGAAGTTAACACATGAATGCATATGTTTGAATTTTTTATGGCGTAATGCTCCATATTGAATGGGAATGCTACGCAATTTTTGAGGATGCAATGATTACTACATGCAAAATGCGAATGAACCCTGGCTAGGGAGCCGAAATGATCAGATACTCTGACTCTGTGGGGAGACTCCTCTTGGGGAACTACTCTGCGGGGAACTCTGCTTGAGGAATGGTAAAGCGACTTCACACTCATGTTGAAGAATAGCACTGCTGCTGGGAAAGATAAACTCCGCTGGGGATATCCTTCAGTCCACAGGTAGGATAAATGCTGGAGATAACTTCAATGAACCTGCCTCACTCGGGGAGGAAATCGGCAAATACAGGCCTGCTGGGGATAGGCAATCCTTAGATCTGTTGGGGAATAGAGAGCACTATCCACAGACGTCTTCGCAGGGGAACATAGCTCTGATAGCTTCCAAACTTGCTTGGGGAAAATATCTGTTGAGGAAACGTCCTCACAGATGCCAATCTGAAAAACAGCACAACAAAATGCCCCCGGGGTACATGGACAAGATACGCTCAAGTGTCCTCAACATTCAAAATGATTTTCAAATGTTTTGTCATCCTGCAAGTTATTGTGTAGCCTTCATGTTTTTATATGCAATGCTTATCAAAAATTCGGACATTTTGCAAACAAAACAGTAAAAATAAAAACAAGAGCTATTTATCTGAATAACGATTTTTATTGATTGAAAATGTGCCTGAAGAGGCAAGTACATGGGGAAGCAATTCCTAGAAGGAGGTAATTGCGCACAAAAAGGAAAAATCTATCCTAATGGCAATGTGAACACGGCATCCACTGTTTCCCAATTCTGTTATAACCCACAGATCATCAGTTTTCCTCCCAACTCCTTGCTTTCTGAGAAGAATGACTGGACGGATTACATCTTTCGAAATGGCAGACGACAAAGCTTGATGAAGTACAGATAACTCAGACTGTAGTCTTCGCTTTAATCCCTTATTTTTGCCTGGATCGCCCTTTCGGGTTTTCAATCCACCGGGATACCCATTTTTGCCTAAGCCGCCCTTGCGGGTTTTCGACTTACCGGGTGTACAAATTCTTTTCATTTTATCCCTAAATTTTGCCCGAACCTTTTCTTTCTGTTTTTTTTTTGGTTCGCCGGGATGCCCCTTTTTTTTGCCTGGACTCTCTTATTCTTTTGTCCAGCGGGTCAATTTATGCGAAGTATTTTTTGACTACATCTGAGTTGACAGGAGACGGAAAATCTTCACCATCCATAGTTGTAAGCATCAAGGCTCCACCGGAGAAGACCTTCTTCACAACATACGGACCTTCATAATTAGGAGTCCACTTGCCCCTGTTATCTGTACCGGGAGGGAGGATCCTCTTCAAAACTAGATCACCGATCTGATAGCTTCGAGGACGCACTTTCTGATCAAAGGCTCGCTTCATCCTTCGCTGATACAACTGTCCATGACATACAGCTGCTAGCCGTCTCTCCTCGATAAGGCTCAACTCGTTAAACCTTGTTCGAATCCACTCGGCTTCGTCCAGCTTGACATCCAATAAAACTCTCAGAGAAGGAATCTCCACTTCAACAGGTAGGACAGCTTCCATACCATACACAAGGGAGTAAGGGGTTGCCCCGGTCGACGTACGTACTGAGGTACGGTACCCATGCAAAGCGAAAGGCAGCATCTCATGCCAATCCTTGTACGTAACGACCATCTTCTGCACAATCTTCTTGATATTCTTGTTCGCCGCTTCTACAGCACCATTCATCTTCGGTCTGTAAGGAGAAGAATTGTGATGTTCAATCTTGAAATCTTTACAAAGCTCTTTCATCATCTTGTTGTTGAGATTCGAACCATTGTCAGTGATGATTCTCTCAGGAACTCCATAACGACATATGATTTCTTTCTTGATGAACCGGGTAACCACTTGTTTGGTAACGTTAGCATAGGAAGCTGCTTCCACCCACTTGGTGAAATAGTCAATCGCAACCAAGATGAAGCGATGTCCATTCGAAGCAGTAGGCTCAATCTTCCCAATCATATCAATGCCCCACATGGCAAACGGCCAAGGCGAATTCATGATATTCAGAGGGCTTGGTGGTACGTGCACCTTATCAGCATAGATTTGACACTTATGGCACTTCCGAGCATACTTGAAACAATCGGATTCCATAGTCATCCAGTAATAACCCGCTCTCAACAATTTCTTAGCCATTGCATGTCCGCCGGCATGAGTACCGAAGGAACCTTCATGAACTTCCTGCATTAACATGTCTGCCTCGGGTCTGTCCACGCATCTGAGCAAGACCATGTCAAAGTTTCTCTTATACAACACATCATCCTGATTCAAATAGAAGCTTCCAGCTAGCCTCCTCAGGGTTTTCTTGTCATTCTTCGACGCACCTTCAGGATACTCCTGAGTCTTGAGGAAGTTCTTGATGTCATAATACCACGGCTTCTCATCAATCACAACAGACTCGGCTGCAAACACATACGCAGGCCTCTCGAGTCGATTCACCGCAACATGTGGCACATGATTCCACCAATGAACTTTGATCATAGACGACAAAGTAGCCAAGGCATCAGCCATTTGATTCTCATCCCGGGGGACATGATACAACTTCACCTTCTTGAAGAACGTCAGTATTCTTCTGGTGTAATCTCTATACGGAATCAAATGCGGCTGATTCGTATTCCAATCTCCATTGACTTGATTGACCACTAGAGCGGAATCTCCAAATATGTCAAGTGTTTTGATCCTCAGATCAATGGCTTCTTCTATCCCCATGATACAAGCCTCATACTCAGCTTCGTTGTTGGTGACGTCAAACGTCAATCTGGCAGAAAAAGGTATATGAGCACCTTTAGGATTGATCAATACTGCCCCAACACCGTTACCGTTCATATTCACAGCCCCATCAAACATCAGTGTCCATTTGTCATCCGGGTCCGGTCCTTCCTCGACAAGAGGCTCTTCGCAATCTTTCATCTTAAGATACATGATGTCTTCATCAGGGAATTCAAACATCATAGGCTGATAATCTTCAATCGGTTGTTCGGCGAGGTAGTCTGACAGAATACTACCTTTGATGGCCTTCTGTGACGTGTACTGAATGTCATACTCTGTTAGATCATCTGCCAACGGGCAACACGTCCGGTGAGAGCTGGTTTCTCAAAGATGTACTTCACTGGATCCATCTTAGAAATCAATAAGGTAGTATGGTTCAACATATACTGTCTCAGTCGGCGAGCAGCCCAGGCCAAAGCACAGCAAGTTTTCTCGAGCAGTGAATATCTTGTTTCACAGTCGGTAAACTTTTTGCTAAGGTAGTATATGGCATGCTCTTTTCGACCAGACTCGTCATGCTGTCCCAATACACACCCCATCGAGTTCTCAGTCACTGACAGGTACATTATCAGAGGTCTCCCTGGAACTGGAGGTATAAGGATTGGAGGTTTCTGTAAATACTCTTAATCTTGTCAAAAGCTTTCTGACAGTCATCATTCCACTTGATCGCTTGATTCTTTCTGAGCAGTTTGAAAATTGGTTCACATGTAGCAGTTAGATGAGATATGAACCTTGCAATGTAGTTCAACCTCCCTAAAAACCCACGGACTTGCTTCTCCGTTTTCGGTTCAGGCATCTCTTGAATAGCTTTGACTTTTGCTGGATCAACCTCAATCCCTTTCTCACTGACAATGAAGCCTAAGAGCTTCCCTGATCTCACCCCAACGTACACTTGTTCGGATTCAACCTCAGCTTGAACTTTCTCAACCGGTCAAACAGCTTCTGCAAATTAACCAGGTGCTCCTCTTCTGTCTGCGACTTCGCAATCATATCATCTACGTACACTTCAATTTCTTTGTGCATCATGTCATGAAAAAGAGTCGTCATTGCCCTCTGATAGGTAGCACCAGCATTCTTTAGCCCAAATGGCATCACCTTATAGCAGAACGTGCCCCAAGGTGTAATGAATGTCGTCTTTTCCATGTCCTCTGGCGCCATCTTGATCTGATTATATCCAGAGAAACCATCCATGAAAGAGAATACCGAGGATTGAGCCGTATTATCAACCAATACATCAATGTGAGGTAATGGGAAATCATCTTTCGGACTCGCTCTATTCAAATCCCGGTAATCGACACACATTCTGACTTTACCATCCTTCTTCGGCACAGGAACGATGTTGGCCACCCACGGTGGATAACTGGTAACAGCCAGAAAACCTGCATCCCACTGCTTCTGAACCTCTTCCTTGATCTTAGTTGCCATGTCAGGACTCGTTCTACGAAGCTTCTGCTTGACCGAAGGACATCCTTCTCTAAGAGGTAATCGATGCATCACAATGTCTGTATCTAAACCAGGCATATCTTGATATGACCAGGCGAATACTCCACATATTCTCTCAGCATCTCAATCAGCCTCCTCTTGACAGAGTCCTCTAAAGCAGCCCCAATCTTGATTTCTCTTTTGTCGTCCTCAGTACCCAAATTAATAGTTTCCAACTCCTCCTGATGAGGTTGGATGACCCTTTCCTCCTGCTTCAGTAATCTGGCCAATTCTGCAGGGAGTTCACAGTCTTCCTCACTCTCCTCTTCAGCTTGGTAGATGGGATTATCGAAATCATACTGAGCCATAACAGAACTGTTCATAGTGAATGCCATAAGATCGCTTCTGCATGTTTAATGCTTTGTTTTAGAAAAAGAGTTCAAAAAGTCACAGAAAACAAAAACATTGCCATTTTTATTGTTTTGAAAAAAAAAAAGTGAAAACAGAAAACAGAAAGACAGGGATCACAAATTTGTTCAAAAAATGTCCTTCATTAATGATAATCATTAAAACATGATGAGGCCCTACAAAAATGAATCACTACGCCTTGGGCAGAACGTAGGATTTTCATGCAAAATGACAAAACAACAGAAAATTACTCTGTCAGAAGAGTAACTTGAACCACTTCTTCAGCCGTCCAGTTGTTGATAGACCCCCCTGGTGCACACGGGCGAACCCAGTTGTCCAAATCACAATCACTGTCACAGTCTTCACTACCGGTTGCAGAGACGTCGCCATGATTCATCAGCCCAGCGCTGGTAAAGGTACTCGGACCCGCTTGACCATTCTGCTCTGCTCGGAGAGGCTCATAACCAACACCAAATTTGTCTTCTTTAACCGGCAAATCCACCATCTTGCCCCAGCCTTCAGTTTTGCCAGAATCAACAACCTCCTTAGCCTGCTTGTAAGAAGTAATTGAAGCACCTGGCTTCCTCTGCTCAGCGTACGCCACTTTCTCAAGAGCCACAGTCTCAAACGCCTGGCATAAGGTTTCGTGGATCTCGCCATCCACCTCAACATATTTGAACGAGGATAGATGACTCACCAGAATCTCTTCTTCACCGCACACAGTCACAATCTGACCGTTCCAGACATACTTGAGCTTTTGATGGAGAGTCGACGAGACTGCCCCTGCTGCATGAATCCATGGACGCCCCAACAAACAACTATAGGCGGGCTGGATGTCCATAACATAGAAGATGATATCGAAAACCTCAGGACCTATCTTCACAGGCAAGGTAACTTCCCCACACACAGAACGTTTGGATCCGTCGAAAGCACGAACGATCAGGTCACTGGGATTAAGCACAAACCCTTCCGCATCAATCTTCCTCAGAATCTGCTTAGGCAACACATTCAGCGACGACCCGGTGTCTACCAATACGTGAGACAACACTGCCCCCTTGCACTCCATGGTGATGTGCAAGGCTTTGTTATGGTTTCGCCCTTCAGGCGGTAAGTCCAGGTTGGTGAAACCTACACCATGCCTGGTGCTCACATTGGCCATCACACCCTCCAGTTGATTGACAGAAATCTCCTGAGGCACGTAAGCCAGATTCAACATCTTCAGCAAGGCATTACGGTGTGCCTCAGAGCACATCAACAGTGAAAGTATAGAAATCTTGGACGGAGTTTGATTCAACTGGTCTACAATCTTGTAGTCACTCTTCTTGATTATCTTCATAAACTCCTCCACGTCCTTCTCAAATGACCCCTCGGGCGCTTCCTTCTGGACAGGCTCTTCCTCAACCACAGCTTGCTTACCCTTTGCTTTGGCGAGAGCTTCAGCATTATTGTCCCTCAAAGGCTGCGGTGCGAACAGACGACCGCTTCTGGTAAAACCTCCTGGACCCCCTACATTATCCACAGCCGGACCAACAGTTGCAGGAACTCTATTCGGTAAACCAATTGTCACTGGAGTTTGATTCACTGGTCTTGTCTGACTTTCAGCCCTTCTGTAATTGCGGTGAGCATTATCATACTTCCACGGCACGGCTCTACTATTCTCAACAGCCCTTCTTCCAGACGCAACGATAGTAGTTGGAACACTGATGGTTACAGGCACGGGAATGGTAACTGGGGTACCATTTGCTGCAGGTGCACTGACGACCCTTTGTCCACGTTCTTCAGACGGTTTAAAGTAAATGGTGATAGTTGACGCTGTTCCACGATCTTTTACAGCCCTACTGAATTGCAAACAACCTTCATCCATCATACCCTGGATACCGGTCCTCAACTGGTCGCAACCATTCTCAGATTCTGCACAGCCCAAACAATCTTCATCACAGCCCGGGTAGACACCCCCTTCAGCAGACGGCACTTCACAACTAGCAGAGAAGTCTGAACATCATCAACATTAACAACCAGATCTTCAGCTTCTTTCCCTTCAATATTGTTCACTCTATGCCCACCATGCTGAGGCATAGGGTTGTTTACGACGTTAGGCACTGGAGCGAAGTTGATTGCCTTGGCATCGATCAAATCTTGAACCTTGTGCTGGAGAGCTCGACACTTCTCAGTATGGTGGCCTGGTGCCCCAGAATGAAAGTCACATCTAACATTAGCATCATAGCCAGGAGGCAGCACTGTAGGCGGAGCCATTGTACGCAACTCAATCATCCCCAACTTGAGTAGTTCGGGTAATAACTCTGTGTAAGACATGGGCAGAGGATCAAATCTTCTATCAGCCTGCAATTTCTGTCTGGGCTGATAAGGACGTTGCTGTTGTTGTTGTTGTTGCGGTTGTTGAACTCTTGGTTGTTGTTGTTGACGAGGTTGAGGTGCCGGAATAGTCACTGCAGCCACTGGACGATATTGATCTCTGTTAGCATTTGTTCTGTACACACCCCCTCTGTGCTGTACAGCATTGGTCTCTCCCTTCTCTACGGCGAGGTGCCCCAGAGAAGGGTTTCTTTAATGAAGACGAGGAACCAGCATCATGGATCCTACCAGCTTTGATTAGACTCTCAGTCCTCTCTCCACAAATGACAACATCAGAAAAACTACCGAACGGGCAGCTCCCCATCCGGTCCATAAACACACCTTGAAGAGTACCGATAAACATATCTGTCAACTCCCTCTCCAGCATAGGGGGTTGAACTCTAGCAGCCAGTTCACGCCACCTCTGGGCATACTCCTTGAAGCTTTCATTGGATTTCTGACAAGACTCTGCAGCTGAGTCCGGCTCGGTGCCATGTCCATGTTGTGTTTGTACTGCCTCAAGAAGGCCTCACCCAGATCTCTCCAGCATCGGATCGAATCTCTCTTCAATTCCATGTACCAGTCCAAAGAAGCCCCAGATAGACTATCTTGGAAAAAATACATCCACATCTTTTCATCATCGGTATACGCAGAGATTTTTCGATAATAAGCCTGCACATGGGTGCGAGGGCAAGAAGTACCGTTGTATTTGTCGAAGGACGGTGCTTTGAACTTGTGAGGGATTCTCAAACCTTCAACCAATCCCATATTAGTAACATCAAAACCGAGAGAATTCTGACTTTCCATAGCACGGATCTTCTCAGCAAGAGCTTCAACTTTGCGGTCTCTCTCATTAACCCTTCCCAGAACGTCTTCGTCTTCACTGAGCAGAGGGAACATATCCTCTTGTCTGTCAACAATCGGAGCAGGATTACGGGCCGGAGCACGGACTACTCTGGCATTAGCGGCATCTGGAACAATAGGTTGACCGTTGATTCGAATACCCCCCAACTCATCACCTACAGCATAGTTGTTGACGGGTACAGCAGCAGCAACATTGTTATCATTGACCGGGCCTCCCTCTGGCGGAGCATGGTTGATCGGTGGATTTGCAGCCTCTTGTCTCTGAACCATAGCTCGAAGTTCTTCTTGACCTTGCGCAACCCCTTGCATCATATTCATAAACTGGGCCATGCTAGCCTTCATCTCAGCCAACTCAGCTTGAAATTGATCCATACTTCTCTGTTGATTCAGTCTTGTTGAGTAGCGGTGCGGACGTTGATCAGCTATCCTGCCTGAACAGGAACCAAGAGTGAGAAGTCACGATCAAGAACACCTGTTATGCAAAATGATATGAGTATGATGCTAATGATGCGTATGATGCACATGATATGCTCATTTCTCAGGCATTCAAAGAGCCTGACCCATCCTGAAAAGATGGCAACCTGCAGCAACAAGAGAACAAAACAGATACAAGGAAATGCTGACATCCTTATACATACATAAGGGTAAAAAGGCATACAACCAATGTCAACAGAATATCTGAATAAACAACGTACAAAGAAAAAGAATCCCATCCAACAAGCCTGGAGGTGATTCTTAACAAAAGATCCCAGAGATGGCTTACACGCAAATGAATCCCATCCAACAAGCCTGGAGGTGATTCAACAAAATAAACTAAGACAGACGGTCTTCCGGAATGAGGGTCTTCAGGTAATGGCACTGGTCGATCAACAGTGAGCACTCTGAACAATCTGGTAAAGGAGTGATCTTTTCCTTCAACTGTCTTCTCAGCTCCAAGACTTCTCCTCCAAGGTGGTTCTCTGATGCCTGTCTCAAGTCTACTTCCTTCTTCCACTGGATGTCTTTATCTCTGAGTTGCTTCTCCAAGTCTCTGATCTTCTTCTGATAACTGGCTTCTGCTCTCTCTGCAGCCTCAAGCGCTCCCGGTGTTCTGCATCTAACATACTCTCCATCTCCTCGTAGGATCTCTTCTTGCTCTCAGTCTGCTAGCATCTTCTCCTTGCACCTCCCTGAGTTGATGGGCCAAGTGCAGCTTATCAGCTTGAGCTTTGTACAACTCCATATGGGTGTCTTGCTCCTTCTCTCTCAAACGACGATTCTCCATCAGGGCTTGCTTATAGTGCTCAGCAGGCACACTATCAGCAAGGATCAAAGGTGGTTGCTCCTGCAACGGCTCCATCCTATCGTAGGGTAACAACAAAGTTTCCACTCTCTTCTTGACCCAATCAGTGTAATCGGGCATAGCAACGGCAAACTTCTTCCCTAAGACGGATCCATCCTGACACCAATAGACTTCCAAGCTCTTCCTATCTGCTCCAACCTAACAGGGTCATCCTTCTTCTCAAATACACACTCTCAGCTACCTCAGCCTCAAGTGGTCTTCCTTCATACAAACCCTAACTGGCGAAGAGAAAGAACCGGGTTGTAATTGATGCAACCCTAGTCCCTACGAGTGGCACATTACGGAATCCTCCACAGCTCATAATGACGTTACGCACATCCATCCGGTAAGATTGCCACCTGATATCATAGGAGGTAAGAGACATAACCCTCTGAGTCCACTTATGCGTGCTCTGGGCATCCACAAAAGGTCCACTGGCTGGCAGAAGAGACAAGAACCATCTGAGCAAAGAGGTAACAACACCTGATAGCCCCACCCTTACCATGCCTACTGTGAATAGCATAGTAAGTGTCAGCCAATAGGGTAGGAACTGGATTTCCTCTAATGAAAATACTGACTGCAGCATAGTCAACAAAATTTGGCATACTCGGAAACAAGACGATCCCATAGATCATGACGGCCAACTGAGCATGAAAGGCTTCCCAACTTCCCTTCTCTGCTTCTTCTCTAGCTACCCTCAACAGAAACTTCAAAGGCAATCCTACAACATCCCCACTGGACTTCCAACTATCGCTGACTTCCTTGATACCCAAGTGGAGAGCTCTGGCAACAACTCTGAAATCAACCTCCTTGGGCACATCCAAGAAAGGAACCTGATGCTGGATAGGAACACTCAACAGAATAGAATACTCCTCGAGAGTAGGTGCAAGCTGATAATCCTGGAAAGTGAAGCATCTGAGCTCTGGGTCATAAAACTGTAGTAGTGTCTGTAGAGGCACCGGATCCACTACTGTCTTCAGCACTGTCAAGATATCTCCATACTGTCTAACGAAACTCTTCAGACGATCATCTGTCACAAAGCTACCCAACTCAATCAGTGAAGTCAGCGGCTCACGATGAAAACTGTAGGAACAGGTCTTCCGCTTCGGCTCTGAGACTGTTGCCATCTCTATTAGTAGACAAGCTCTGGAATGTACCTGAGAAATGATATGCATGCAGAGATTAGTTTTTTTTCTTCTCTTTTTTTTTTCTTTTGATTTTTTTTTTATATATATTTTTTTTCAATGCGTTTCTTTTGAAAAATAAATATGCTATGATGCAAATGATGCAGACTGGACTGGCTGGTTGTGCAAACTCTGATACTAGGTCGAAGCTTCAGTCGAAATCAAAACATAAATCCCACTTAAGGTCAACCGAAAACTGTTGTCTGAACTAGAGTCACCAACAGAACCAAGTCACCAACAGAACCGAGTCACCAACGGTACCTGTAATGAATAACCCTTCCCCCCTCATAATGGATTTTAAGATTAATCTGCTCCAAAATTTTCCTCAGCCATACTCACCATGAGATGGACATTACCACGACAAGATTTATTCCAGGATTTAACGTTAGCCTTCAGGATCTTGAGCTTTTGAGTTAAAACAACATATGATAACCAAGTATTATGACGCTCAAACTGGAATTAATAAAATCTAGGAAAGAGGGATTAGAGGACCATATTTGCAAAACCATAATTGAGAAACAAAATTATGGACTTTGAAATGAATTCCATCTGAAGGAGAATAACGATCCAAAACGCAACGGAAATTAAATTTTTCTCCTTTAGTGATTGTCGCATCGCGCGAAAAACCGGCGGGAAAAGAAAGAACAACAGAGCCGCCACCGTGCGTTATTTATCCCAAAAAGGGAAAGGAAACGCTCAGAGTAAACCTGGGAAAGAACATGGTCTCGCGACCAAAGAGAATGGGTTCGGGAGTCGGTTATGCGAAGGGAAGGTATTAGCACCCCTACGCATCCGTAGTACTCTACGGGATCCACGCACAATAGAAAGAAAATTGGTTGCTAAACACTGCTCAAACACACACACACTGGCTGAAAAGAGACAAAAGAAACTGACTGAAACTGACTCGGCAGGATATCGTATCCTGGGCCTACTTAGTCTATCAGGCATAGACATCAGAGTCGAAGTAGTTCGGACTGGGGGAAAACATGCTCGCTAGGATGTCGCATCCTATGCATACGTATCTTCTCGGACGAGAGAAGAATCAGAGCATTCGTAGCTCGGCTAACACGCACACAAAAAACACAGGCAAAGGCAAACGTGGAGCCTGAATGCCAATCACTGGACTTATATCAGCATCCGAACCAAAACACACACAAAGAGGCAAACGTGGAGCCCAAATGCCAATCACTGGACTTACATTGACATCCGAACCTAAACAACACAACAGATAGATAGGGAGTCGGGGACTCAGCCTATAACTGTCAAACGCACGCAAACAGACAGCAAATGCTAAGGAGTACGGGGACTCGGGCCTAGCAAAGGTCAAACAACACACACAAAGAAAGAAAAGGCGCCCGGAGAGATCAGCTCAATCTCCTGCCTACATACTTCATCTGGTATGAAGATCAGGGCGATGTAGTTCCCCTACGCAGGGATAAAGGACTAGCCTAACCAGATAACAGAGGGAGACACAACTAGGGAGACTACGACTCGAGCCTAGATGTTATCATGCAAATCATCCCTAAGTTAAGGTTTCTAGATAAACGGCACGCGGGCCAACCTATCCTAAGCATGGCTCACACAGGAAGCAAGCCACACACACACTTAACTTGCACAGGGAGCAAGCCAAGTAAAACCTACTTGCACAGGAAGCAAGTCTAAACTAATCCTAACTTGCACAGGAAGCAAGTCAAACAATCCTATCTTGCACAGGAAGCAAGTCAAACAATCCCACAAGCACAGATAGCACACGCTATACACAAACAAGTGGCTCAAACAAGGGTTAGGTTTTAGTCAAGGGGTCATATCAACCTCGACAAACAAACCTCTGGAATGGGGTGAGGGTTGCTCTTAACCTTGCCATTGAGGGGCTAAGGTGAAGCAGATGAAAGGATGAAGTGAGGATGAGACCTCACAGCTCTTATCCCTGGCCTGGGAGAGCTCAAGACAAGAATGTGTGGGTCCAGAAAGTGGGAACCCTTCTACACATTTAAGACTGACTCAACTGTGCAATTGCACAAGATCTTGGGTTTGTATCTGCAATGCATCAACACAGTGGTGTGAGCAAGGCAGATGACACACTGAATAGTGGGGGATAGATTGCATATCCCTACCTTCCACCAATTGCCTCTTCACTTAGGAGGACTTTGACTCTATGCAAGGACAAAGGTAAACAATCACAAACATTGCCTCTTAAGGAGGACTTCAGACAGTTGCCTGGCCAAATAACAGGCCAGGTCTTCCAGACTACATGAAGTAAAAGAGACATACCTCAATGCAAATTGCTTATACAAGCAAAGCAAAGCAAAAAGTTCACAAGGAACTAAGCAACTAAAGCACCTGAAACAGTCAAGCAGATGTTAGTATGCAACTTCAAACAAAACAAACAGAAACAGAAGCCAACAGTCAATTGGAGGCACATGGATGTGCAAGGCACAAGGCCTATGGCATATGAGCCAAGCCACCTACAAAACAAAGAGGTTAGGCAATGATACTTGAGTAAGCTCAATCAAAAGAATTGGTCTTAATGGCCATTTGATGGTCAACCTGAAAACACAAGCTCAAAAGTGAGTATCAGGACCACTAGGACAAACCTAGGGTCAAAAATGAATGAGAAAGTCCAAACAGCAAGGGGTAAGTATCCAAAATCATGTTCAAACAATTAGGAAACAAAACCAATTGGGTTCACACTCATATCAATCAATATCATCATTTCATGAACCATTTAGGTCACAACATGGCAAACAGAAGCTCATAGAAGTCAACAGCAAGACTTGCATCAAAGGCAATCTAAACATTTTCCAAAAATCACCAAATAAATCATGATCATTCCTAACACATAGCATATAAGGTAAGCATGTCAAATTTCATCCCATTTGGACAAGTGGAAGGCAGTCAATGAAAATCATGATGTCAAACCAAATTCAAGCATGCACAAAGAAAGTCAACAAGCATGGGTCAACTTCAAAAAAATCATATCAAATTGAAAACAGATGAGAAATGAATGAGATTAACACCAATGCCAAGTTTGAGATGTCTAGTTATCACATATCAAATTTCATGTCCATCTAATAAAGTATGAGAATTTCACAAATGAAATGGGAACATGTGTCACACAAAGTCCACATTTGACTAGGCAGGGAAGAAAAATCTCAAACAAATGGAAAATTGTTCAAATAAATCCAAGAAAATTCACAAGTCAACTAGACATACAAGAGTAAGTTCATGCAAAATTTGGGGTCAATCAGAGTTCAAGAAGCATGGTATCAAAAATCATGAAGTTGCACATCATTGGTGTGACACGAGTTGTCACACCCTTATTCAAAAAATCATAACTCACAAACCAGCAATGATAAATTCACAAACTCTACACCAAAATCACCACGTGTGTGTCTAGTTTGGGCACAAAACATTTGGAAGCCATTGGATAAAGTACCACCATTTCACAAATGTTTTGGCAAAGTGTACAAAATATTAGCACATGTCACAAACCCTAATACCAATCAAAACCATTGATCACAAAAATTCTGGAAAAATTATGATAAAAAAGTAGAGATCCTGATGAAGATGATGCAAAAAATCCCATTAAAATTGGATCCAACATGATGGAGATATGATTTTTCAAAGATGTGTGACAAAAATGAGATAAATGTTGAAAATGAAAATGGTTTAATGAAATATTTGAATTTAGCGCCTCTTGTGAAACGGCGCGTTTCAACTGGAGACGTTCGCTAGGCGAGCTGGAAGCTTCGCTAGGCGAGCGATCATCTTCCTCGCCTTCGCTAGGCGAGCAGTTTACTCGCTAGGCGAGTACGCGATTTCAGCATGAAGAAGATGACAGAACAGCAACCCCAACACACACACCCCGAACGAATTTTCACGAAATCATGCAAGCCATATACCAATCGAAACGTCTAATCATGTAGAACATCAAAACAGCAAGCATTTATCCTAAATCGGGCTATCATGGATGAATCATGTGAAAACATAAATGGACATCAAACTTTAAAACAGCATAACTCCACAAATACTCAACCATTTTTATGGATTCAAAGATCAGAATGACCAGCAAAGCAAGCTCTATCATAAGCATAGCATGGTTTAAAGAAACAAAGAGGTCGAAATTTACCAAGTCGGAAGAGTAGTGTCGAAACAGTTGTTATTTGGCCATGCTAAAGTGAAACAGATGCTCCTTAAGCTCCCTAAGGTTGGATGATGAAGTTAGCTTTGTTCGGAACAACTTGGTATGGCTTCAACCAAACTTTGCCATTGATGATGCCTTGCAAAAACAGTTCGCGAAATGGCCTTCCAGTTGTGGAATGATGGTTGAAATGGGCTCTCAATGTTGTTTAGATGATGAATCTAGCAAGGCAAGGCTCTGTTCTTTGAGAGTTTTTTTGACAGATTTTGAAAAATGATGAAAATGAGTTTTTGAGAGCAAGAGAGAACAAGAGTTGTTTTTTGCTAACTGATGGCTGCTACTAGGGTTTCTAAGTGACAGAAAATTGATGATAAACTCTGCTATGTGGTTGCCCAAAGCATGGTTCATGGATATGTGGGATATGGTGGGTGAAAAGTGTACTTTTCTTCCCATTTTCAAGCAACTAGGCATGGCTACATGATGGGTGCAAGTACTTGCACGAATTTTGACTTTGTACATGCTCAAAATCTGGTTTCTAAACATATTTGGATAGTGGGAATGGTTGGAAATCAATATTTCAAAAAGTCAACCCTTGGTCAAACTTGAATTTTACACATGCTAGGTTCAAAAATGCCATTTTGATTGGCAATGTTTCGGCTCATGAAATTTATATTTTTGGAAAGAGGATAAAAAATGTGGTTTGTAGGAAAAAACCCCACCAAATTTGGCCAAACGGTTTGGGAGATATGGCCCTTTGAAGTTCAAGATTTTCTGAAATCGATTCGATCATAATTTGCCAACCACACATGGGAATTGAGAGTTCTATGACTTTTGGAAATGGGAGAACAAGATCTTCAACTTTCATGTTGGGCAAAAATTCATTTGAGGCTTGTATCATGATGTAAGTTTGAGGATCAAAACTTTCCTTTTATGGCAAGTTTCAGTTACAGGCCCAGTTTCCGTTTTGGGAAATTCATGATCTGGCTTCAAATTCTTCCATGATGGTGTTTGGCATGATATATGATGACTATTTGGACATGAATGAACTCCCACAAACCAATTCCAATCATCAAATCTCTGATTAAATGGACAGTTGACCAACAGTTGACTATTAGGGTTTTTGTCTGATTATGCATTGACTGATGACCTCTGAGCCTTCAATCCTTGACCAAAATGCTTCAAATAGACCTCCAAGCCATGTGAACTTGTTGGACAAACCCCAAGGCCTTGATTCAATGAGAAATTCCTTTGCTTGCTTGGTTGACTGATCAGGAGATTAGTTTGACCTAATTCTTGATTGCTTGCTCTTGAGGCAACTGAGGGACAATGCAAATGTTATGCAATGGACCATGATATGCTATGACCTAATATGAAAACGTATGTATAATGATAGGTGCAAATTTGAGGTGCTACAGTGATCCTTACGAATGGGCATGATCAGTGATATAATCATTACCTCTTGTGGTGATTGAAACCTTTGATGCAGATCTAAGGAGTGATCACGAACGTCGAATGGTGACAACGCCTCTACTCAGTCCGCACGAATGGATTCCTTCAATCTCAGTGCTAGCTGCTACGAATGAAGGTTTTGAATGTGTGTGAGAGAGAGAGAAACGAAATTTCAACTGCACAAATGCTTCTACACAAGGGTTCTATTTATTGAACCACTTGTATGGGCTGCAAGCTAAAATGTCCACTTAAGTGTATGTGGCCCATATCTTATGATATGCCAAAATCACTTAAGCGCGTGGTACCTTACCATATTTTGTATTCTACTTAAGTACATCGTACCTTACGATATTCTACAATTCACTTAAGTGCAACGTACCTTACGGTGTTCCTTATTTACTCTATCTCTGATCAATTCGTCCTTTTGTGTGTGACTCTGTAGGTTTTCGCGACATTAGCAATTATATTAAATCACGTATTTAACATAATAAACAGTGAGCGGTATCTAGAAACACATCACTGCTACGCAAGACACGAAAATGTCATGTGATCTAACAAATCCTTTTGTGATAATACTTATGTGTATAATTACCCTTTTGCCCTTATGTCTATATTGAACATAAGGCAGAAACCGTATCATCCTTGTCCAATTCAATATTGGGCCCGTAGACATTTATCCTGTTACGCAGGATGGGAAAATTCCATCTAGGTCACTCATGTCCCTCAGCATGCTTCGTGGAGTACCCATCAACTGTCTTTATGGTCATCCAGTTACGGACAATGTTTGATCAGCAATAAAACACTCGATTCTACATCTAGGATCCATAGTGGTTTCAGGTCGAAGGGTCAATCCAGTATAACTTATGACACTTTGCATAACATTCTATATGGTATTCTCATAGCGGGTCAATCCAGTATAAATATTACTCCTAATATTCATACATATGTTTAAGACTTGATAACTCCTTATCCATGATCCATGAGATGTGATCATCAGTTTATATACATAATGGTCTTAATTCTTTAATGTTATCCCACTTCACAACAAAGCTTGACTACAAATACTTTAAGAATAATGTCCTTATGTTTAAGGGGATCTCATGATTAAGTCACACTTGATACATTAAACAGACTATCTATTCTAGGGACTTTATTAAACAAACATAATAAAGAAAAAGCCTTTTATTATTAATAAATAATTAATTACAAGTACCAAAAGTATTGGCCTCTAGGGCTTACACCAAAAATCTCCCACTAGCACTAGAGCCAATCAGACATACCCCTAATGCCCATAAATCTAGTATGGCCATTCTACTTCTGTTGTGCAAGAGGCTTTGTCAGTAGGTCAACAATATTGTCAAGTGTAGGTACTCTGCATATTTTCACATCTCTTCTATCTATTATCTCTCAAATGAGGTGATAACGTCTAAGTATATGTTTGGATCGTTGGTGAGATCTAGGCTCCTTCGCTTGTGCGATAGCACCATTGTTATCACAATAGAGACCAATGGGATCCACAATGCTAGGAACTATGCCAAGTTCACTAATGAATTTTTTGATCCAAACAACTTCCTTTGCTGCACTTGAGACAACAATATACTCGGCCTCAGTTGTAGAATCAACAACTGTATCTTGCTTTGAACTTTTCCATCTCACAGCGCCACCGTTTAAGCAAAACACATAACCAGATTGCGATCTAAAATCATCCTTATCTGTCTGAAAGCTAGCATCGGTGTATCCAATTACAGCAAGCTCTTCCTGACCTCCATATATCAAGAATGAGTCCTTAGTCCTTCTCAAATACTTAAGGATATTCTTGATAGCTACCCAATGAGCATCACCGGGATCATATTGGTACCTACTCGTTGCACTTAAAGCATACGAGACATCTGGTAGAGTGCATAACATGGCATACATGATAGATCATATTGCAGATGCATATGGAATCTTATTCATGCGATCCATTTCTTCCTTAGTTGAAGGAGAATGTGTTTTTGATAGACACGGGCCATGTTGCATACGTATGAATCCTTTCTTGGAATCATGCATATTAAAGCGTCTCAGCACTTTGTCTATGTATGTACTCTGACTTAGGCCAAGCAGTTTTTATGATCTATCTCGATAGATATTGATTCCTAATATATAGGTTGCTTCACCTAGGTCCTTCATAGAAAAGCATTTCCCTAACCAAGACCTTACTTGTTGTAGGGTAGGGACATCGTTTCCAATGAGTAATATGTCATCTACATATAATACTAGGAAGACGATCATGCTCCCACTAACCTTATTGTAGATACAACGCTCATATTCATTCTTGATGAATCCATATTGTTTTATTGTTTCATCAAAACGAAGATTCCAGCTTCTGGAAGCTTGCTTCAATCCATAGATTGATCTTTGTAACTTACATATCTTTTGGGCTTCTTCTGGTATGTCAAATCCTTCAGGCTGTGTCATGTACACATCCTAAAAAAGATTCCCATTAAGGAAAGCAGTTTTGACATCCATCTACCATATTTCATAATCATGATATGCAGCGATAGCAAGTAAAATCCAAACAGATTTAAGCATTGCAACTGGTGAAAAGGTTTCATCATAGTCAACCCCATGAATTTGTTTATATCCTTTTGCAACCAGTTTTGCCTTATAGGTATGCACCTTACCATCCATGTCAGTCTTCTTTTTGAAGACCCACTTGTATCCTATAGGGTTAACTCTTATAGGAGGCTCTACCAAGGTCCAAACCTGGTCTGTGTACATGGAATCCATTTCAGATTTCATGGCTTCTAGCCACTTCTCAGACTCGGGACCAGTTATGCCCTCTTGGTAGGTCACAGGCTCATCTTGATCCATGAGTAATACATCACCTTGATCAGTTATGAGATATCCATATCTCTCAGATAGGTGACGTATCCTGCTTCACCTACGCTGGTCTTGTTCTACTTGAGCAGGTTGCTCTTCCATAACTACTTGTGTTTCCTGCTCTAATTCCTCCATAGGTGTATCAATGCTTTGTGATTCTTGAATTTCTTCAAGCTCTACTTTCCTCCCACTGATTCCTTTGGAAATAAAATTCTTTTCCAGGAAAACTCCAGTTCGAGCGACAAACATTTTTCCCTCAAAAGGATTGTAGAAGTAATACCCTCTTATTTCTTTAGGATATCCCACAAATAAGAATTTGTCAGATTTGGGCTCAAGCTTAGTTGAAATTTGTCGTTTCACATAAACTTCGTAACTTCAAATCTTCATGTAAGACATATGTGGTTTCTTACCACTTCATATCTCATATGGTGTCTTCTCAACCTTTTTGGATGGAACACGGTTAAGTGTGTAAGCTGCTGTCAACAATGCATGTCCCCAAAAGGAGTTTGGAAGATCGGCATGACTCATCATGGATCGTACCATATCTAACAAGGTTCAATTTCTTCTCTCAGATACACCATTCCATTGGGGTGTTCCAGGAAGAGTAAGTTGGGATAGGATTCCACACTCTTTCAAATGGTCATCAAACTTTAGGCTTAAATACTCATCACCTCGATCTGATCGAAGAGTTTTAATATTCTTACCTAGTTGGTTTTGTACTTCATTCTTGAACTCCTTTAACTTTTCAAAGGACTCTGATTTTTGTGTCATTAAATACACATAACCATATCTACTGAAATCATCAGTAAATATGGTGAAGTACTGAAAACCTCCTTTGGCTGGTATGTTCAGTGGTCCACATACATCAATATATATGAGGGTCAAAAGATCATTAGCTCTTTCACCTTTTCCTGTGAATGAAGACTTTGTCATCTTTCCAATTAAACAAGATTTGCATGTCCCATATGATTCATAATCAAAAGAGTCCAAGAGTCCATCTTTATGGAGTTTGGAAATGCGTTTCTCATTTATGTGGCCTAATCGACAATGCCAAGGGTAAGTTGGATTTATCCTTTTAGTATTAATGTTATAAATAGGAATTTCAAGATCAATGACATGTAGTCCATTGTTCATTTGTGCAGTAGCATAGAATATATCATTCAAATAAATGGAGCAATAATTGTTCTTTATTATAAATGAAAAACCAAACTTGTCCAAACAAGAAACGGAAATAATATTCCTTCTAATTGCAGGTACATAATAACAACTCTCTAACTAAATTATTAAACCACTAGGTAAAGTCAATACATAAGTTCCTACGGCTAAAGCAGCAACCTTTGCTCCATTGCCAACTCGTAGGTCAACTTCACATTTTGCCAAATCTCTACTCCTTCTTAGCCCCTGCACATTAGTACAAATGTGAGAACCGCATCCAGTATCTAATACCCATGATGAAGAAGTAGATAAATTAATTTCAATAACAAAAATACCTGAAGTTGAAGTCTCTACTCCATTCTTCTTATCTTCCAAGTACTTTAGGCAGTTTCTCTTCCAGTGTCTGGTCTTACCGCAATGGAAGCAGGTTCCTTCCTTTGCTATGCCTCCACTAGGCTTCAAAGCAGGAGCAGCGGGTTAGGGTTTGGAAACTTCCCTGCCTTTCCCTTTGTCGCCCTGCTTGGGGGGTCTTTTGTTCTGTCTCTTTCCATTTCCGATCATCAGAATGGACTTCCCTTTTGACTTCAGATTCTGCTCAGCAGTTCTTAAAATAGCTAGCAGTTTAGGAAGAGATTTGTCCATATCATTCATATTGAGATTAATGATAAATTGACTGAATCTATCTAGAAACGATTGCAAGATCAAATTAGTCACAAGTTCTTTTCCGAGGGGAAAACCCAACCTCTCAAGGTTCTCCACATACCCAATCTTCTTGAGCACATGGGGACCTACATGGGCTCCCTCAGCTAACTTGCCTTGAAAAAGGGCTTTTGAAACTTCAAACCTTTCATGCCTTGCTTGCTCTTGATAGAGCATCTTCAGGTGTTCGATCATATCGAACGCTACCATGTTCTCATGTTGCTTTTGCAACTCTGAGTTCATGGTAGCTAGCATGAGGCAAGCAGTTTCATTGGCATCATCGGCATGCTTCTTATAAGCATCTGTTTATGCCTTAGGTGCAGAACTAGGAGGTTCCTCTTCAAGAACAGGTTTCTCTAAGACATATAACTTTCTATCATGTTTGAGGACAATCCTCAGATTTGGGTGTCAATCCAGAAAACTTGTCCCAGACAATTTTTCCTTATCAAGGTTTGATCGCAAAATGTTGTTAGAGGTGTTTGTTGTCATGGTAATCTATATGAAAATAATGAAAATATAAGTATCAATAACATATTTAATTAGGCCTTTAATTAAATATGCTCCCACTATTTTACTCAAAATAAATGACCCTCACCATTTGATTCGGAAAATCCCGTTGGAAGATTTTCTAGTGGGTCGAGATCCACATTTCACTTTGTTTTAAGTCCGCGTAGGCGGATTACACAAAATTAGGTTATTTAGGTAGGAACTCCTTCAAATTGTATCTAATACAACTCTCAAATATTTTAGTTGGGTGAATAACTCCTTATTCCAATCCATCACATGGATCATTTCCAACTCTTGCTTCTAAACATATATAATCTTATTATAATTTATTTAGTTAAGTTTGACCCATTGTTTTAGCAATTGGATATTACAATTATCCCATCGCACCTTACTAATATAGAATATGCACCTCGCATAGGTGAAACCTACATTATTCGATACTAGTCTTGATGAGTGCTAAAACTTGGAAAGCATAAACTTAATATTTAATTTGAGGGAATTTGCAATTATTCTGATCTCACCGGCTTATTTATCATATAAATCGTCTCTCACATGCATCAACATACATTCACATGCATCAACATGCATATAAAATGAAACAGTTATGACCCCTATCACAATTGTTCTTCCAAGCCAATGAGAGAACCTAAGCTAACCTAATAACGATCTAACCATCTCCAAGTAAGATCTTCAAGGTTGTCCTCCTTTGATATTGTATTCTTATCTTTCTTCATAACATTACAATACATAAATGAAACTCGTTTTACATACGAGGGAGTGAGATGAGAAAATAAGTTACATTAAGAGATTAAAAGAGAGGCACGACGCGCAGGTCATATTTTAAAATCCCAAAACAAAATAAAGGAAAACTAAGGCCATAACCGATCACCACAAGACAATAATAATAAACACATTATTATTATTAATTTAAATTCTGTTAATTAAATAAACCAAATTAAATTTCGGCGACCGATCACACTACGTAGAGTTAGCCAGAGGATCACCACAAGACAATTAAATAAACACATTATTTTAATGCACAATTCATTTGAAATCGACGTCGATTTTCGCATCAACACTTGATACTATAAAGCATAACTCTTGCGCAGTTACAACCCTAATCGCATAACTCTTTGATAGCACAACCCTTGTACCGTCATGAACCCTAATGCACCGATTTCATACCGTCAAACACACCTCGATTGTTAATTCAGTATGATTGATTAACACGTCATTGCTTCACCATACTTTCGTCGGATTCCGAAGCAAATGACCATTGATCGCTCAATGGAAAACAACCATTAAGTGTTTGGATGAACGAAAGAGAAACAGTATATCATATATACCGTATTTTGCATCAGAATTACTTATATCATATATATAACTTGATCGATATCAATTGTGTAACCTATGGACGATCGATGTATCGCTGCTTCACCATACTAGCGTCGGATTCCGAAGCATAGTCAAAATCAATCATCCAAATCGTACACACATGATGCCAAATTTAATTACTCGTTTATTATTTGATTCATTTTGTCTTTTAATCATATTAATACAGAAAATACATAAAATAAATAGCTATCAGATGCATGGTTTCGTAAGTGGCTCTGATACCACTGAAGGAGAATATCGATCCAAAACGCAGCGAAAATTAAAGTTTTCTCCTTTAGTGATCCTTATGAATGGCCATGATCAGTGATAAAATCGTTACCTCTTGTGGCGATTGAAACCATTGATGTAGATCTAAGGAGTGGTCACGAACGTTGAATGGTGACAATGCCTGTACTCAGTCCACACGAATAGATTCCTTCAATCTCAGTGCTAGCTGCTACGAATGAAGGCTTTGAGTGTGTGTATGTGTGTGTGTGTGTGTGTGTGTGTGTGAGAGAGAGAGAGAGAGAGAGAGAGAGAGAAATGAAATTTCAACTGCACAAATGCTTCTACACAAGGGTTCTATTTATAGAACCACTTGTGTGGGCTACAAACACAAAAACTCAGACTGCACTAAAACCCATCAGACCCCGCTTAGCGCGGCTAGAGGATAAAACCATCAAACCATATAAAGTGGTGCTTAGCGCAACTAGACCATGCTTAGCGTCGTATCTCCTATCCAAAAAAATTGGGTTGTGCTATGGGCGCGCTTAGCCCCACCTGCATGCATGCTTTTGATCAAAAATTGCATGTTAAAGTCATTCTTTTGGCTTTTAACTTTAAGAGCTCTTCCAATGCAACTAAACTACAAAATAAATTTCAAAAATTGATTAAACTTCATAAAATTTACACGATGAACTATACTGCTATATTTACATAAAAGTTGAGGAATTGACTTGTAAATCCAATTAATTAAGTTAATAAGTGCCACTCATTTATACAAATAATCAACACAATTTAACACTTATCAACTCTCCCCAACTTGGAATAAATAAGAACCAAAACCATTTATCCTTGAATCCCCATCATAGTTAAGGTTGAAAACTGCATTCTTTATCTCCAATGCATTAGGAGTTTTGCACAACATAATATTAATGTCATAATTGAGAATACGAGGAATGCACGCCTCAATAATGTCATGGTCTATGAGAGAATTTTCTAACTTGGAGAACAAGTACTGCAAGTAATTAACCATATGATTTCCAATTAAATCTTGATCACTTTGAGGCTCCCCTTAAATATTAAGAGCAATGATTAACTTGGAGGTGTTTGTAATCTTGGCCAACCTGTGAAAGAACTTGGTATTGTAATTACCATCCAGATGCTACTTAACTTTAGCTTTCTCTTGCCAAAAAATATTCTCTTTGTGCCTGGCTTCCTCCAAACAACATAGACAATCTCTCTCCTGTTTCCTCAACCTTTCAGAGTATCCCTCAGAATGGATTTTAAGATTAATCTGCTCCAAATTTTCCTCGGCCATACTCACCATGAGATGGACATTACCACGACAAGATTTATTCCAGGATTTAACGTTAGCCTTCAGGATCTTGAGCTTTTGAGTTAAAAAAAACATATGATAACCAAGTATGATGACACTCAAACTGGAATTAATAACATCTAGGAAAGAGGGATTAGAGGACCATATTTGAAAAAACTTAATGGAGAAGCAAAATTATGGACTTTGAAATGAATTCCATCTGAAGGAGAATAGCGATCCAAAACGCAACGGAAATTAAAATTTTCTCCTTTAGTGATCCTTACGAATGGGCATGATCAATGATAGAATCGTTACCTCTTGTGGCGATTGAAACCATTGATGCAGATCTAAGGAGTGATCACGAACGTTGAATGGTGAGAATGCCTCTACTCAGTCCACACGAACGAATTCCTTCAATCTCAGTGCTAGCTGCTTAGAATGAAGACTTTGAGTGAGTGAGAGAGAGAGAGGGAGAGAAACAAATTTTAACTGCATAAATGCTTCTACGCAAGGGTTCTATTTATAGAACCACTTGTGTGGGATGCAAGCTAAAAAGCCCACTTAAGTGTATGTGGCTCATATCTTATGATATGCCAAAATCACTTAAGCGTGTGGTAACTTACCATATTTAGTATTCTACTTAAGTACGTCATACCTTACGATGTTCTACAATTCACTTAAGTGTATCGTACCTTACGATGTTCCTTATTTACTTTATCTCTCATCAAATCGTCATTTTGTGTGTGACCCTGAAGGTTTTCACAACATTAGCAATTATATTAAATCAAGTATTTAACATAATAAAGAGTGAGCGGTATCTAGCAACACATCGCTGCTACCCAAGACACAAAAATTTCATGTGATCTGACAAATCCTTTCGTGATAATACTTATGTGAATAATTACCCTTTTGCCCCTATGTCTATATTGAACGCAAAGCATAGACCGTGTCATCCTTATCCAGTTCAATATTGGGCCCGTAGACATTTATCCTATTACACACGATGGGAAAATTCCATCTAGGTCACTCATGTCCCTCAGAATGCTTCGTGGAGTACCCATCAACTGTCTTTATGGCCATCCAGTTACGGACAATGTTTGATCAACAATAAAGCACTCGACTCTACATCTAGGGTCCATAGTGGTTTCAGGTCGAAGGGTGGTATACACCACTATCACCATGAGAATAACTTATGACACTTTACATAACATTCTATATGGTATTCTCATAGCGGGTCAATCCAGTATAAATATTACTCCTAATATTCATACCTATGTTTAAGACTTGATAACTCATTATCCATGATCCATGAGATGTGATCATCAATCTATATACATAATAGTCTTAATTCTTTAATGTTATCCCACTTCACAACAAAGCTCAACTACAGATACTTTAAGAATAGTGTCCTTATGTTTAATGGGATCTCATGATTAAGTCACACTTGATACATTAAACGGACTATCTATTTTAGGGACTTTATTAAACAAACATAATAAAGAAAAAGCATTTTATTATTAATAAATAATTCGATACAAGTATCAAAAGTATTGGCCTCTAGGGCTTATACCAACACCATCTTTATTAGGTGAGGGTCAGATCTTAGCTTAGGGAGAGTATGACAAGTGACCTGAGTGCATTTTTAACCCACTCCATGTTACAAATACATATTTCCAAGCGCTTAAGAATGTAAAGGATACTAGGTCTCACTACTACAAAATAGACCTTTCATAACATCCAATTTACAACGGTTTTCCTATAAACCATGGTGATAACTATTTTTTGGGATTTGTTTTTGGTATTTACTAAAAGACAATTCACAAAGATTATAGGTACCAACCGTAGTGAAATGTACTTGGAGTGAAAGGGTTCGAATCCCAACACCAACAATTTTCCATTTATCGTGACATAATGGGATTGAAAGGTGTATGGTGAAATAATTTCATCACGGTACGTATTATCAACCATAGTGAAAGGTGTTATTTATATGTAAGAGAAATTATCTCTCGCTTCAGTTCATTACATTCGTATCTCTCGAAATAAAACCCTAACATCTCTTTCACCCGTCTCTCTCAAAATAAAACCCTAACATCTATGTCACTCGTCTCTCTCATATGGAAACCCCAAACTTATGCAACCAACTCATCTTCTTCAAAGGGTTACCTTTGTTTCATCAAATCTTAGAAAATGGCTACCTTACAAGTTCATCTTCACAATATTTTATGTTTCAAAATCTGTTTATGTATTATTGTTTATGTTTCAATAACTTGTTTCATAATGTTTGAAATTTTTTCTTGTTTTGACTTGTAGGTAGGGGTGCTTATTTCAATAACAAGGAAGACGCTAAAATGAGCCTTGCAAACTTGTGGGAAAGATCCAGAATGACATCCATTCAAAATTAACACAAGTTTGCAACTCTCACTTCAGCTTCATCCTCCTTTCATTGTGGATGCCATTATGAGAGAAGTATGTTTCTGAAACATTCTATAAGTTGATATGTTGTTGTTGTTAGTAATAAAAGTTGTATGGTGTATGTAGTTTATGCTAGGCATTGGTGATTTTGTTGTTTTTAATAAGAGTTGTTTGTTGTATCCTTTATGTTGTTTAAGGTTTATTGTTGATGAATGTTGTAGTTAATGTTTATTTAAAAGATGAGTTTATTATATCTTATGTGGTTTGAGTGTTTTTCCAATTCCTTACCTAATATATAACTTTTTAGGTTGCATTAGAAAATCATGATATAATAGATAAAATTATATTAAAAAATAAGTACACGTCCAGTTCTAGACAAGAATTCTTCAATCCATTATCTGCATTTCGTTCTTTAACCATTAGAACTTTATTTAATGCTTGTAGCTCTTTAACCACCCCTTTCTCCACCTATAATTTTGTTTGCAAAGTAAATAATATTTTGCAAAATTTACTAGATGCGAAGAAATTGGAAGTTGAAGAACTATGAGTGTTAAAAAAAGTTCTAACTGTTAAAGAGCAAAATGCAGATACAGAGTTGAAGAACTCTTGTCTAACATTGAATGTGAACTTGTTCTTTTAATATGACTTAATTTTTCATAATATAATGTTCTAGATCAGATTGAAAGGTTATATGTTTAGTGAGCATTGGATAAATAAGCACGCCACATATCACAACGGTTGTTTAAACCAACCGTTGTTAAATGTTATGCGTTAAGAATATCACAACGGTTATTTAAAGTAACTGTTGTGGTAGGTAGCGTGCTATATAGATTATAATCACGGTCACACGACCATGGTGGAAAGCATCATACATACAACATTCCCTTACCTCACAACGGTTGGTCAGGCGTAGTGGTACCCTTTTTCCAACCGTTGTGAAATGACTTTTACGTAGTAGTGTCTACCATTGACCCATGTGAATTGAGATCCAAAAGTTGGAAGATGATACAACTCATTGGAATTTTTCCAGTCTTGAAAATCTTTGATGGGTAGTCTAACTTGAGTAGAGGGTCCTTTATACTCATGAAAACCTAAAATGAAATTAAAATCCCCAATGAAACACCAAGGGGTATGATATGTAGAGAGAATGTAAGCCAGTTTACTCTACAAGGACCTCCTAGTGATATAATTAGTAGAAGCATAGATTTCTATAATACCAAAAACCTGATTTTCCATAATTGTAGTAAAAGCAATACACTAATTACCAACTTCATAAATGATAGTATTAATCTCACATTTACATAAGCACCAAATGTTAGGTAAAGCATTATTCCTGCAATTGGGGGAGAAGAACTTCAAGCCAAGCCTTAAGAGCCAACTGATGATTTAATGGGTAGAATGGCTAATCCCCTTAAGTTCTAAAAAAGACTAATCATTGCAAAGGGGTGGAGAGACAAACCTTTGACCTGGTTATGTAGCCACTTTTTGATTTCAACTCTTTCTTCTTACTTTTGGCTCTGACTAGAGTAAATTCTAGAGAAGTGTGGTAACGAGGATCAACATCCTTCAACAATTCCTCTGGATTAGGATCAACATCAGCAAGATTATCCCAATATTGCTTCATAAAATTCTATTTTTCAACAACTGGTGGAGTGAGGGAATTATCAATAACTCCATCTTCATCCACTATTAATTGAGTAGCATTTAAAAATTCTCTATTAAGGGAATTGTGATCAGAGGCCTCATGTTCTTCTTCCACAATAGGCTCAGGCTCTTCATCCACATCTAAAAGAGATCGAAATTTGTTTTGCAAAATTGGCATATTTATTACTCAACTGGATTCAGGTTGTTTTGTCCCCTCTATTTCAATGTTTCCTAGAGCCTTATCACTAACATATTCATTCAAAGGTTCTTTACCTTTATCCATATTGATTTTTCCATCTTTAGCTTTGAAAAAAATTTTCTCAGGTTGTTTTCTTGTGTGTCTGTTGACTATGTATGAATTTAGTTTCTTGCGGGCATCCAAAGAATGCCCTATAGAGTTGCAGTGAGAACAAAATTTAGGGACATTTTCATACTCAATGTTCAAAAAGAAGGCATATCCTTGTCTTTCTATGAGGACATTGTAAGTTGGTTGAGCAGAAAGATCCATAATAACCAAAATCCTGACAAAGTGGCCAAATGCTCAATCAAACATGGGTTTGGAGGCAATAACATCAGTGCATATGGGAGTGCCAACGCTACTAGCTATGGAAAAAAGATGTTTGGTCTCCATTATTCCTGGGTGAAACCAAAAAACCTAATCCACACTTGAGTCGTTGAATTGTTTTGGAGATTAGGGTTTAAGTCCTTTGTCTAAGGGAAAAGTTTAAGTGTTCTTGGTTCAAGGCTCCAAGAGCCATTCGAGCTAACCCTTTTAACATCCTTAAGAGGTGAAAAGGAAAATTAATAAAATCCCTTACCTATCTAGGTGATTCCCCATTGGACTAGAACGTTCCAAATAGGGGGAAACTTATTCTTCAAGGAAATCACGGTCAACATCGTTGACCCTTTAAGCCACAACATTCTCCCATGAATATTGTGTTTGCAAGCTTTGAGTCCGGACAAGTATTTGTCATACCCCATTTTTTCCCCTTGCCCATTTCATGCATTCATCTGACACATAATTCATTTTTGAAAAAAATTCAAATGAAAAGTCAACTATTGCATTTTTGGGTCCTCATCATTTTTTCTTAATCAATTCTCCTGCATTATTTTATTCTATCACTTTCATTTCAAAAAATAAAAAAAATAGTCAAAAGTCAACATCAAGTCAGCACTTGCATGTGTTAAGAAATCTGACTAAAAAATTCATGCATCATGGTTCACCAATACAATAATCATTTAAATCATCATCACATTCTTATTTTTTTTACATTTTATTAATCTTTTTCATACATCATAAATCAAAAGTCAAGAAAAAAAATCAAATTTTGACACTAAAAGACTAAAAAAAATCACATTTGTTTTGCCTCATCACACTTTTCATTTACACCTCATTTGATCATATCCAATTACACTACATATCAGAATTTGAGATTAGAATTAAGATATTTTTATGCTAAATTCAAATTCACATTCAAATTCCACCAAACTCAAGTGAAATGCACTCACACTTTTCTCATTTTTGCATAATCTC